>NW_027282335.1:0-22029 GCF_046629955.1 Centroberyx affinis | reverse complement strand
TTACTGGAAAACAATGCCCCTCCCACCTTATCCCATTGGTTTACACTGTCGGACACTTTTGATTGGTCCTTCAGTCTGTCATGTCTTGGCCCGACTTCCTGTTTCAGCAGGAAATACATCAAATTACGGAGCAAGATGATTCAAAATGCTGCTTTAAAACGTTACGACAGAAATTCACAGCACACATGAAAAAAACGAATTCATGTTTTTCCTGGAAATATAATAAAATTTAGATTTGCCTCCTTTGGATTTAAAACTACATCACTGGGTGAAACTGAATAATTAATCAATTAGTCTTAATTTAGATATCACATGTTGTATGACTGAACGCAGTGAAATGCGCTTCACATTCAAGATGAAAACGAAGAGCAAAAAAAAAAAGTAAAATCCATAAAAAGATGAATAAAAGAGAAGTGGGAATAGAGTCCTGCACAGATTCAGTTCAGATTGGTTCATTATTAATTCAGATCAATCAGTTCAGTCCATTGAGTCGTTCATCATCTGAGCAGTTTCTCTCTCTCTCTCTCTCTCTCTCTCTCTCTCTCTCTCTCTCTCTCTCTCTCTCCCTGAAAACAACACAACACTAATAAATCTTCTCTCTCTCTCAGTGGAAACAGATGAGCAGTAAATTGACAGCATGAATAACAGAGTTATTATTCGCTCTTCATCTTCTCTCCACATTACGTGTTTCCACAAACCACAGAAAGTCTGATTCAATATTCTCTCTCAATCCTCTCTGCCTCCATTTTTCAATTTGTGTCTCCCTCTCTCTATCAATCCATCACTCTGTCCCTCTATCTCTCTCTCTCTCTCCCTCTGTCAATCTCTCCCTCTGTCTCTCTCTCTCCCTCTGTCAGTCTCTCCTGTCTATCTCTCTCTCCTCCCTCTCCCTCTGTCAGTCTCTCCCTCTGTCTCTCTCTCTCCCTCTCGCTCTCCCTCTGTCAGTCTCTCCCTCTGTCTCTCTCTCTTTCTCTCTCCCTCTGCTAGTCTCTCCCTCTGTCTCTCTGTTCTCTCTCTCTCCCTCTCTCTCCCTCTCTCTCACTCCCTCTGTCTCTCTCTCTCTCTCTCCCTCTGTCAGTCTCTCCCTCTGTCTCTCTCTCTCTCTCTCCCTCTGCTAGTCTCTCCCTCTGTCTCTCTGTCTGTCTCTCTCTCCCTATCTCTCTCTCTCTCTCTCCCTCTGTCAGTCTCTCCCTATCTCTCTCTCTCTCTCTCCCTCTGTCAGTCTCTCCCTCTGTCTCTCTCTCTCCTCTCTCCCTCTGTCTCTCTCTCTCTCTGCAGCTTTCAGAAAGACCATTAAGACTTTTTAAAAACGTCATTACACAGTGAAAACGATATAATCCTCAATAATGATATTTGAGACATTTTAATACTTTTTAAGGCCTTAACTTTTTGATCATTTAAAACTTCTTCACTGTCTCTCTCTCTCTCTTTCCATCACTCTGTTTCAGTCTCAGCTGCGTTCAACACCCATCATGTTCTGATCGGTTTATTTTCCTGATACACTATAATGTTTCAGAATTAATCTGCTGGTGATTTATTGACGATAAAATGAAGCACAGAGCAGCTTTGATGTGTTTTGATTTCTGTTTCAGCCTCTCCATCACCGACTTTCTCTTTTCTCCTGCTTACATGCTGGAAAAAAAGAGGGTGCCTGGCCTCTCTCTCTCTCTCTCTCTCTCTCTTCTCTCTCTCTCTCTCTCTCTCTCTCTCTCTCTCTCTCTCTCTCTCTCTCTCTCTCTCTCTCTCTCTCTCTCTCTCTCTCTCTCTCTCTCTCTCTCTCTCTCTCTCTCTCTCTCTCTCTCTCTCTCTCTCTCTCTCTCTCTCTCTCTCTCTCTCTCGAAAAATAAAATGAGACTGGGTTTAGATGAGGCTTCAGCTTCTGTTTTTCACTTTTCATGTTTCCACGGTGAAATGAAGACAGGAACGAGAACAACAGAGAGAGAGAGAGTCAGCCCGTCTGACAGTGTGTCACATGTCAAAACCAATACACCTGTGTGTGTGTGTGTGTGTGTGTGTGTGGAAATGAGGGGACTAGGAGGGTCAATACTAAATGTCATTGATTGATCTTTGGAAATACTCCCATCCATTACAATCCATTTCTCAGGTGACAAACATTTCAGAATACAGATTTCTCGTCTGACCAAACCAATTTCATCTAACAACATGTTTTTCAGCGTGTGTGTGTGTGTGTGTGTGTGTGTGTCTGTGTGTGTGTGTGTGTGTGTCACTGCTGGCGAAATCATTTAATATTCTGTAATTTTAGTCCAGAGAAGACAGAGGTGTGTTAGGAGGAGGGAACAGAACAGTCGGGCTGCGTTCGACAGCCATCGTGTTCTGATCGGTTCATCTGAACTCTGCAGCTGTTTCCTCCTCTGAGGAAAAGGAAACGATCTTCGTTTCCTTTTTCTCCTTTTGGAGTCGAACCACCGCAGAGTGAACCCTCTCGCTCTAAAACCTCTTCGCTTCATGTTTCTCGTTGTTTCAAAAGCCACCAAAGCCGAAAAGTTTCCTGTTTATCCGTTCTGAGGTGTTTAGAGTTTATTTCAGTTTGACTCAGAATCTTTTAAATCAGGGCCTAAAACGTTTTCTGTTTTTTTTTAAGAAATCTAGGGCAACCTCATCTGCACTGTAATATTTATTTATTTATATCTTTTTATTTTCTTTTAAATGTGATTTTAATGCACTTTTCACTTTTCTAATCCTCCTATAACAATAATAATAATAATAATATAATAATAATAAACTTTATTTTTATAGCACCTTTCATACAAGAAATGCAGCTCAAAGTGCTTTACAACAAAGACATTACATGCACCAAGTGCTTCACATAAAACTTTGATAATAATAGTTGAAAATAAGATAAAGATGAGAATAGAATGTATAGAATGCATCTTCACATGAAAATAGACATAGAATGAGCATAAAAACAGGGATAGAATGCCATAATTAATGTAAAATAAGATAAAAGATCTGGACTGCAGTAGTTTACTTTTTAAGTCTTTTATCTTGTGGGTCTCTTGTCTGTACTTTTGCACTTTTTAATTGTCATTTTTTTTTACCTTTACTGTATTTTTTATTCCTCTGTAAAGCACTTTGAATCGCCTCGGTGTATGAAATGTGCTATACAAATAAAGCTGCCTTGCCTTGACTTCTCACAAGAGAGTGAGGAAGGAAGGAAGGAAGGAAGGAAGGAAGGAAGGAAGGGAGGAAGGACATATAGTTTGTCTTTTGGAAATGTCTCATTCATGCTTTGTAGTTTTTAGCTCAGAATGTATTTGGAAATGGGAGGAAAAAGGGAAGAGAATTTATCCCATAATGCCTTTACTGAAAAAATAAAAAATAAAAAATAAAAAATAAAGAGCAAATTCCATCAAAATCTTCCGGTTCCATTGAGACTTTTTAATTTGACTCATAATTTACACCAAAATAATTAGATGGAAAATGACTCACATCTCTTTCTCTTCTTATTGTACGATTTTCTCTCTCTCTCTCTCTCTCACACAGATTCTCCTCTCCCTCTCTCGCCCACACACACTCCTCTCCTCTCTCTCTCCCACTCACACACACACACACACACACACACACACACTGTACAATAGGACGCTTCACCATGTATTGTCCAGAGGGAAATTCAGTTGCAGGGCCGAGGCAGACAGCAGCACATCACACTCAAACACTCAAACACTGCAGGCAACATTCACATCAAAGAAATAAATAAGTGTGAAGTATCTCTTGTATGTAAACATAAAAAAAAATACTAAAGGTGCCTGGAGGTACAATTATAAACATTTATATATCATTGTTAAATTAACAATTATTTGGTCGATGATTTGTTCTCCTCTCTCTCGCTCCAGTAGTATTGTTAGTTCTAGTGTTTCTCCACATTAAGACTACATTTCCCATCAGCCCCGCTGCTTTCAGATCAATATTTTATATTTAAAACATTTAATCATAAAATAGCATTGTTATAGATTAGACTACCCAAAAGTAAAGCTAAATTGTTAAGATTAGCTTCACGTTGACAACTTTAAATTGCTGCTTACATGTACATGTATGTCAATAAATCAGTATTAATATTCCAATAATTTATGAAAAATATAACTCTCTAAATGGGGACAGTTTGCATAATGAGTATGTTTACTTTGATACTCTAAGTACATTTTGCTGCCAATACTTATGGACTTTTACTTAAGTAAGATTTTGAATGCAGGACTTTTACTTGTAATGGAGGATCTTTACATTGTTGTATTGCTGCTTTTACGTAAAACATCTCAGTACTTCTTCCACCACTGCAGTTAAAGGTATAATATGTAACATTTCCGCATTAAAATATCTAAAAATGACTAGACCTATGTTATATATTTTTTTGAGTTGTGTACTTACATTATCCCAAATGTTTCCAACAATGTTCAAACCCAGAGAAATCTGTCATTTTATTCAAGGTAACGGTGCGTTTCATTTGGTCTCCTGTCATGGCGTCATATCCCCTTTACCCCCTAACTTCCTGTCACGATGTCATATCCCCTTTACCCCCTAACTTCCTGTCACGATGTCATATCCCCTTTACCCCCTAACTTCCTGTCACGGCGTCATATCCCCTTTACCCCCTAACTTCCTGTCATGATGTCATATCCCCTATACCCCCTAACTTCCTGTCACGGCGTCATATCTCCTTTACCCCCTAACTTCCTGTCATGGCGTCATATCCCCTTTACCCCCTAACTTCCTGTCATGATGTCATATCCCCTTTACCCCCTAACTTCCTGTCACGATGTCATATCCCCTTTACCCCCTAACTTCCTGTCACGGCGTCATATCCCCTTTACCCCCTAACTTCCTGTCACGATGTCATATCCCCTTTACCCCCTAACTTCCTGTCACGATGTCATATCCCCTATACCCCCTAACTTCCTGTCATGATGTCATATCCCCTATACCCCCTAACTTCCTGTCACGGCGTCATATCCCCTTTACCCCCTAACTTCCTGTCACGATGTCATATCCCCTTTACCCCCTAACTTCCTGTCACGGCGTCATATCCCCTTTACCCCCTAACTTCCTGTCACGATGTCATATCCCCTTTACCCCCTAACTTCCTGTCACGATGTCATATCCCCTATACCCCCTAACTTCCTGTCATGGCGTCATATCCCCCTTTACCCCCTAACTTCCTGTCATGGCGTCATATCCCCTTTACCCCCTAACTTCCTGTCATGATGTCATATCCCCTTTACCCCCTAACTTCCTGTCATGATGTCATATCCCCTTTACCCCCTAACTTCCGGGGAAACACGGGAAACACCAGATGATCCGTCAGAGAGTGAGGAAGGAAGTCGTCCAGCTAGCCGCTCTGTTGTTTTTTTCATTCTATTGTTTTTATCGCTCACTGTGATGGATCAGATTATTCATTCCTGTTTGCTGCGTTCTGTCGCCAAAGCTGTCCCCGTAAAAAAACTCCCATGATCCCACGCTACTTCACCACGTCATCAAACTACGTCTTTTGTTATTGTTTTGATTGAGAGCCCTAGAGGCAGAAATGACATACTGTGAGTTTAAATGTTTGTTTACTTGTCGGATTTCGCCAAAACTCGGGGGAACGATGCGTCTCACCACCGAGTTTTCCACCGATCATTCCTCTGCTCATCCTGTGTCACGCGCAAAATCTCAAACACCACTGATCTGATTTCTACAGAACTTGTGGAAATGATTCATCTCACCGCTGTATCCGGCACTGACTGGGGACCAGCAGCTCAAAACAAGGAGCCAGAGCGAGCGTGTTCACCTGCACACTAATGAACCAATCACAGTCCGACTAAGGCCCCTCCCCCTGCGTTCTGAATCACGTTATCACATTCTGAGGAGCCTGATGAACACAGCGGGTTTTTGTCTGATCTTTCCAAATATTCGCCGCCAAGACATGTGACTCAAGTCCTTTGGTCCAAGTCTCAAGCAAGTCCCAAGTCATTTTTTCTTGGGCAAGTCAAGTCACAGGTTAAGTCGAGTCGAGTCGAGTCGAGTCGAGTCCTTAGTTAAGGCACTCTTTTTTCCGCCAAGATACTGCAGTCTTACCTGCAGTATCCGGTCTTTATAAAGAGAAAAGACAAGGTGTTAGTACCTGTCCAGACCGTATAAAGATCTGATCATACTGTGTGTGTGTGTGTAACAGTGTAATAGTCTAGAGCGGGAGGGTGTGATGACTAACGAGTGCTTCTGGTTGAAAAAACCATCAGGTAGCGAGGAGCTTGACTGACAGGTTCGTCATCCAATCAGGACGATGCCATTCTCAGTGCACGCTCGCATACCGGGTCACGTTACACACTACAGACACGTTGAACATTTTAATATTTTGTCTTTAATATTTAAACTGAAAACATAAAATGAACACAAACAAGTCATTCGAGTCATCGTGTCTCCAGTCAAGTCAAGTCACGAGTCTTTAACTTCCGAGTCCAAGTCGAGTCTCAAGTCATTTATTTTCTGTCAAGTCAAGTTGCAAGTCATCAAAACAGTGACTCGAGTCGACTTTGAGTCCGAGTCACAGAGACTCGAGTCCACATCTCTGTTCTCTGTGTGTTCACCCTCAGCCGGACTTCTGTCTGCACATGAGCACAAACGTAAACGGAGAGAGATCAGCGACCAGGAAGCAGAAAACACCTAACACTGTACATCTGCAGGGAAACACGCTCACTTGCTCCTGATTGGCTCATCAGACGGTGACCTCATCGTTTGTGCGGGACGACGCCTCGGCCTCTCTGAGTCTGTCGGTCTGAGGCCGAGCGGACAGACGTGATGAAAACCTCTCAGGGTTGATAAATGCTGCAATTATATCAGGTGCGCCGTCGCCATGGTGACGGTTGCTAACTTACATGGCCTAATCAGTTGCGGGGGCTGAGAGAACACTTCAGTAACCATGGCAACGATAGCACGCACAGTGGTCACTTGTCTCGCCCACTTACACACACACACACACACACACACACACACACAATCATACTTGAGAGCAGCTCATCACTCACCTCACTTAAGTCCTGTTCTTAACCCAAACCTTACAATTTTACTCTAATCCTAACCTTAAAATCTGCATATGGTAACACACACACACACAAATATACACAAATATACACAAACACACACATTTATATCAGACTTGTGAGAGCATTTCATTGACTTGCATCGATTCACTAAGACTCGCTCCTTCATTTCTGTTCACTCACTTTAACGTGAACTGAATATCCAACACACACACACACACACACACACACACACACACACACACACACAGAGCTTTCTTTGCTATTTCACAGTCTGGTCAGTACACCACCCACAGAGAGAATGTACTAGCAAGCAGTGGTAGAGAGAGAGAGAGAGAGAGAGAGAGAGAGAGAGAGAGAGAGAGAGAGAGAGAGAGAGAAATTGTAGCTTGAGAAGAGTCAGCTCAGTTAACCTGAACAAACTGTTAGCTAGCTAACTAGCCAGCAAACACACTGATGTTAATGTGAACACGCTAACGCTAGCTGCTACTAGCTACGTTAGCTAGTGTGCTAATCAGATGTGTTAACAACAAGACAGTGATGGTTAGCTGACCAGATGCTATGGTTAGCTAGCTAACAAGCTGACATTATCTAAACACTAAATCAATCAGATGGATCAGTGATGAAATGATCAGTTCAGTCAGAAACAGACAGAAATTAACCGTCTGTTCAATTCTGTTGAGACAGAAACACAGTCAGCTGTTCACAGAGCTGAGGACCTCCAAGATGGCCGCCAGAAAGGGGTGACATCATCTGAAAGCCTTTTACAGAGTTTAGGGAAATGTTTGTAGGAATCAGTTTATCTGCTCAAAAACTCCCTGGTTAATTTTGGATTGGACTCATTACTGGAAATTGTCATTGTCATTGAACATTTTTTTTTTTTTACTGTTTGCTATAATTATTAATTATATTGTTTGTTTATAATTAGTAACTGTGTTTGTCATTCTTTATGTAAGCTACGGCAGCAGAAGACTTAGTTGCCATGCTGATAAAGCTAATTGAAAAATGAGAGAGAAAGAGAGAGAGAAAGGTGTTTGGATGTGTGTTTGAGAGAGTGAGAGAAAGGTGTGTGTGTGTGAACAAGAGAGAGACAGAGAATGTGTGTGTGTGTGTGTGTGTGTGTGTGTGTGTGTGGAGGAGAGTGTGGGAAGCTGGTTGGAATTGGAGCGAGAGAGAGAGAGAGAGAGAGAGAGAGAGAGAGACAGGTGTGGATGTGTTTGTGTGGGAGTGTGTAAGAGAGAGTGTGTGGGCATGAAAGAGTGAAAAGAGTACAGTGTGTGTGTGTGTGTGTGTGTGTGTGTGTGTGTGTGTGTGTGCAGGAGGACAGGAGGCTTTCTGTCAGACATGTTGTAGAGGAGAAGCTACATGCCGCTCTGACTGGTTTGGAAAAAGAAAAACATGGTGAGAGGAGGAGAGTCGAGTTTAAAGTGATTTTCTGTGACATTTTCCTCTAAATAAATTTCTCTCTGCCTGCTGCTGAACAGTGATCCAGCCTGTATCTGTACACCTGTACCTGCATCTCCCCTGTATATCTCCCCTGTATATCTTCCCTGTATATCTTCCCTATCTTTCCCCCATGAGTCTCAGTCTTTAGCGGACTGGTCAAGCCTATCCATCTGCACTTATTTATGTCCGAGAAACCTGATTGGACGGTCGATGTAGGCGGGACAAACCTAGATTTAGTGATTTTGTCAGTCCTTAAAAATCTTAATGGCGTCAATGAATTAAAACAGGACCAATCAGCTGTTTAAATGCTGGGAAGTGAACGCCGCCATGACTGTTGTCGCTCTGAGGCGTTTCCAGATCACATCAATCTGCTTCACTGCTGTGATTGGTCAAAGGTTTTGATAACTGGCAACTAACAGCAACCAATCGGTCGGGGTGAGAAATTACATCAGTGAATTAGTGGTTGACAGACTTGAACCCCCCCAGCTAATCAGTGTAATTTTGAAAATGAGAGAAGGCAGTGGTGAGATGCATCTGATCAGTGACCGTCCGAGATATGGGAGCGTATCTATGTTCCCAGGGTCCTATGTTCCCCAGATTTATATGGCACATAATGGGAAGATGACAAAGGGTCCTATGTTCCCAGGGTCCTATGTTCCCAAGGTCCTATGTTTAACCCTAACCCTAACCCTAACTAACCATATTAAGCGAATACAGAGCTGGGGCACATCTTTTTCAGGTTCCCATTATGTGCTATATAGAGCTGGGGAACTTAGGACCCTGGTAACATAGGACCCTGGGAACATAGGACCCTGGTAACATAGGACCCTGGGAACATAGGACCTTGGGAACATAGGACCCTGGGAACATAGGACCCTGGGAGAGCATTATGTAGAACTGGGGAACATAGGACCCTGGGAACATAGGACCCTGGTAACATAGGACCCTGGGAACATAGGACCCTGGGAACATAGGACCTTGGGAACATAGGATCTTGGGAACATAGGACTCTGGTAACATAGGACCCTGGGAACATAGGACCCTGGGAACATAGGACCCTGGGAACATAGGACCCTGGTAACATAGGACCTTGGGAACATAGGACCCGGGGAGAGCACATATGTAGAACTGGGGAACACAGGACCCTGGGAACATAGGAATGACTCCCCGAGATATTACCTGTGACATACGTACATACAAATAAACAAGTGTTGCAGCGCCTCCCTCAGGCCAATCAGTGTCATTTTGAAAAAAAGCGGTACAGAGCAATGACACGCATCATTTCTCTGAGTTTAGCTGAAATCCGATCAGTGATATCCGAGATATTACGTGCGACAGATCCACAGTCCCTACCCAGATTTCATTGTGGGGGGACAATGAAGAAGAAGGACTAAAACTGATCTTTGTTCTTGAAAGCGTTTGCGTGCTTCACCGAGTCTTCAGTCCCTGCGTGAGAATCCACCAGACTCAGAACTTTTCCTCCCAAGTCTCTCTGAAAGCCGGGGAAAGCTCTACTGGTATTCACTGTTCACTGAGAAACCTGCAGGCGGGTTTGACAGAGGAACGTGATGCTTTGAAGAGACGAGGCAGAGCAGGCGAGGAGGAGGAGGAGGAGGAGGAGGAGGAGGAGGAGGAGGAAGAGAGTTTAATTTCTTCACAAAACAAAAAGGACCAAAAGTGCTTTTAGGGCACGTTCACACCAAGCATGTTTGGAGAGAGAAAATTCAAAATGCTTCATCCTACAGTTGGTTTTTCAAGGTGAGAACAATGCCATCTGAACTCTGGTGGCACCAAGAGTCTTGGTCCTCTAACTCCAACTACAGGAAACCACCCCAAAAACACAAGGGATTATGGGTAGACGGAGACGGGACGCGTAGCAGAACAAAATGAAGTCTGGAATGATGCTCATATTCAACTGTTTCTTCTTCATGTGTTCTGAACTGGTATGAACACCACAGAAGAAGAGACAGACAAGGCCATCATGTTAGATAAAGTTACAGGAAGTGGAGTCAGATTTGTTTTGTAATCTCTAAAAACTCCTGCCCAATAAACGAGCTGCTTGTGAGTCATGTGACGTTTGTTTACAAGTCCTGCTTGGCTTGTGATTGGTCAGAGTGAAGATAAACAAACCAAATACAACAAATGCAACAAACTAAACTTTTCCTCTCTGGTTCAAACCAACAAAAACAAACTGTAAGTGGGACCGAACCTCGACTCGCACCTTTGAAGCACTTGGAAATTATTAAGGCCCTTGTTCATCTGTAGAACTTCAGAAAAATGTAAAAACTATTAAATGCTCTATAATATTTAATTACAAACAGTAAGGAAGAGGAGTGAGTTCAGTGACAAAAGTATGACAACCATTCCTTTTTATACAACTGGAACAGGTGTACTATAGGGAGTCATTCCTATGTTCCCAGGGTCCTATGTTCCCCAGATTTACATAATGGGAACATGACAAAGGGTCCTATGTTCCCAAAGTCCTATGTTACCAGGGTCCTATGTTCCCAAGCTTTATATAGCACATAATGGGAACCTGAAAAAGATGTTCCCCAGTGCTGTATTCCCTTAATATGGTTAGTTAGGGTTAGGGTTTAGGGTTTAGGGTTAGGGTTAAACATAGGACCCTGGGAACATAGGACCCTTTGTCATGTTCCCATTACGTGCCATATAAATCTGGGGAACATAGGACCCTGGGAACATAGATACGCTCCCGTACTATAGTGCTTTTTATCTAAAGGATGTCCATTAAAGGACAATACCACTGTTGTGTCAAACTCACCTTGATTGACACAAATACCTCAAATCTTAATACACTATCTGAAGGAGGGAGGAGGCGGAGAAGCAAAAGGAGAGAAGGTTTTCTATCTAAACCTCCCTAAAAGCCGGGGAAAGCTTCACAATCTCTGGTAGTCTCCACTCTCCGCTAGCGGGGAAAGCTAACTCTTAAGGATCTGTGTTCATGAGACACTTTATAAGTTAAACTACAGCAAAAACACATTTAAAGTTCCAGTCTACTCTCTGAAACAGTTTGAGGGAGAAGAGCGAGTTCAATGACGAAGCTGCGACCTCCGTTTGGTTCAACTTTTGGAGAACTTTTCATATTTTTGATTTCAGGGACATTTTGTCTTCAAAGGGCGGCAGTCTGGTACATCATGATGCCTTTCCATAGTGGGAGTGACACCTCAGAGGTCAGCGTGATATTTTCCATCAAATCTAATTACTTTCCAGGTTTCTGATGCGTTTTCAGAGGCACTGGGAGCCTATGGGGACTTTGGGATTTGATTTCCTGCATTATAAAGGAGAACAGAGAGTGTGTGTGTAGACGTGCGTGTGTGTGTGTGTGTGTGTGTGTGTGTGTGTCATTCCCCTCTCCAGTGATGAATCAGCTCAAAATGGCTCCCAATTAATCTGTAAATAATAACTGATGATCAACAACGGTTTTAAGGGATTAACTTCTCTGAAGGCCGGACGGGGACGCTGGACCCGCATTTTAAAAGCAGCAGCACGGTGCAACCTCTAAAGGATAAACGTTCCTCTGCAGAACTTTATCAACTAAGTTAAACTGCATAAAAGTGTCCGAGAAGATTCACGGTGAAATATTAAACAGGAGCGCAGGCTCAGCGAATCCTCCGCGGCTGCAGGGCGTCTTTGAGAAGGATGGTGCTTCGTTTGCAATGCTCGTTAAAACTGATCACACTGAATTATATGTGATCCGTGTAAGAGGCTGGTTTTACTTGAATCTAGCTTTGAACCGAGAAAAGGACACAAACTACAAGGGACCCTTTTCAAACTTCCAGGTTCTACGCAGCGGAAGTCTTCACAGTAGGGAAACTCTGAACGTTTCTGAATGAGAGTAAAACGTCCATGGAAGACGCACCTTGAGTATATTCTTGAACTTTTCATCGAACACTAACATATAAGACTGAAAAAGAATGGAGAATACTTTACCAGCTACGTTATCTTCGATCTGCATAACCTGCTAATGTTGTTAAAAAACGTCAGGTAACTAGACAAGAGATCGTTTACCTTGGTAGTCATGGAGGTAATTCTCAAAAAAAGAGCTGGTAGCCCTCGTCAAGCTTCGTCCTCTCTGTGGTCGAAAACTGGTCCACCAAGAGAACGATGTCTTTACTGAAAAATCTGGTCGATATCACAGTGAGGACGAAAATGCTCGAGGTGTGTCTTCCATATTCTCATTTGGAAACGCCGCTACTGCTGCAGAGTTTCCCTACTGTGACGCCTTCTGTTGCGTAGAACCCGGACGTGTGAAAAAGGGTCTGTTTGATTCATTCAGTTTATCGTCATTGATCTGCATGGGGGGTAGGGCTGGGTATCGGTACTCGATACTTTTAAGGTATCGACCGAAATAACCCAGTACCAAGTAGTATCGAAACTTCTCCAGTCAAACGATACCTGCATTCGTTACTTTTTGTACACAGAACTAGAAAAAAATGACTATTTGTATGGTTTTGCTCACAGCCAATCACCGCAAGCGTTCTTCGATTTAATGCGACGTGTGATTGGCCCACTGCCGCAGCAGCTACAGCCCATACAGTCTGTGGAGGTGAAGTCGAGCGCGGTGTGTGTGAGACGTAGTTGGCAGGTCAGCGTGCCGAGATGCCACCAAAACGTTAAAAAAAAGGTATCGTAAGAAGTACTCTATTGGTATCGGTATCACTTTAAGGGTACTGGTATTGGTACTGGTATCGTAATTTTCTAAACGATACCCAGCCCTAATGGGGGGACAAATGTTTTCATTGGCTCTGCACTGCTAAAAATGCCATTTTTCTCTGATTTTTCCCGTTTATTTTCTCTGCAGGCGTCTCGTCTTTGACACCGACCGTCTCCAACCGCGCAAAGACGATGGTTTCCTAACTCCTCCCTCCTGGCCGTTTCTCATCGGACAGAAGAAGGGCGGGATCCTCCGAATCGCCCGACCAGACCCCGTCCCAAGATGGCCGACGACCTCTTCAGCAGCACCTTCTCCGCCTCCGAATCGGACTTCTCCTCCTCCTCCTCCTCCTCCTCGTCCACCTCCTTCCTCACGCTGGAGCAGAGGGCGGCCTTCGTCTTCGTCCTCATCCTCTTCATCTTCCTGGGCCTGCTGATCGTCCGGTGCTTCCGGATCCTTCTGGACCCGTACCGGAGCATGCCGTCCTCCACGTGGACGGACTACATGGAGAAGGACACGTTCGACTATCGGATTGCCTGACAGGCAGCGTGAGAGGCAGCAACCCTAACAGCAGAGGCTCGACTGAGGCGGCGGTCCAACTGACGAACTAAAGCAGAAACGCTAGCGCACGTTCCCCCCCGTCTGTTTACTATGGTGTCGCACAGCGTCCAGAATACATTGGAAATTTGCAAACCAGCCACTTTGGCAGGTAACCAACCATCATTTGGAGATCCTATTCTATTCTAAAAGTCTAGGTGGCTGGAAAAAGTGGCTAGTGGCTAGTAGGGATGGGACGATACGCTTATCTCCAAGTCTGACTGTGCAGAATTCTGACACAAATCTTTCTAGCGATGCCATTGGCTGCTAGAATGTAAACAACAATTTAAAAATGTCACTACAAAGTGCTAATAATATAATTGGATGGAGAGCCATTCATTTTTCTGACCCGCAATACATACTGTCACATTTTTGTATTGCGATATTGAATTATATCGATATATCGTCCCATCCCTAGTGGCTAGTGAAATAGTCTACTTGAGCAGCCATTCTGGCAGGTAAACAATCATCATTCCACAAGGTCCTATTCTATTCTTTAGTTTGCTTGTGAAACAGTAAAAGTTGTGGTTAAGTTCGTCTACTTTTCCAACCACTTTAGTAACCAGCCACCATTCAGAAGTCCTATCCTTAAAATCATATCAAACTGATAGAGAGTCATATTTGGCTGGCACTGTGGCAGGTAGACGAAAAACTGAGTTCCCCGCCCCGGTCAGAAGCGTTGTGGTGTGCGGCGGACGCCAAATCCTCCGCACAACCCGCCTGCTTCAGCTGGGCTTCCTGCGACACCATAGAAGCAGCTATGCTAGCAGCCTGCTAGCTAGCACTCTGGGAAAAGTGCGCTTCGCGTTTTTATCGCTTTCAGTCTGACCACCGCCTCAGACTGCCTGGCAGGCAGCACACCTGGGCAAAAACATATTCACAGCATGGGTTTGTATAATTGGAAAACAATGAAATACGCAAGTAAATACAAATACCAGTTAAACATGATTAAATACTAGTACGATTCAAGATGTACTTGATTTTACTGACTTGGTTGGCTTGTCACAGACAGAATCATGACAAAACACAAAAATAAGCTAAATTCAATCCTCTTTGGTCCCATTTCATTGATATGGATTAGACCAGAAGTCCAAATCCTTTACAATTGGCCCTTGGAAAAGCGACTTGACCAAGCATGAGGTTTATTTCCAGTCTGTGACTCCAGCCTCGATTACGGTTTTTGCCCAGGTTTAGGTGGCGGCTCATCAGAAGTGTGAAGCGCAGTAGAAGTCCCTCCACCCCGAAAACCGCCTTCCATTCGTACCGCAGCGAGCGCACGACACGAATGCGAGCAGATGGAAGGTGGAGAAGACTTCTGTGACCGCGGCAACAAGAGCCGCCACCTCACCTCGCCGCCTGCCGGGCAGCATGTTAGGGTTGCTGTCTCTCACGGGACACAGATTTTTATTTTTATTATTATTATTCTTTTTTTTTTTTTTGTTGCCTTTTCCAACTTGGACTTTTAGATTTCACAAACTTATTACCAGAACTTGTGATGCAGTGTGTGAAGCTTCTTGAACAATCAGGTTAATTGCGGTGAACATGAGGAGGGCAGAGGACGCCGCCGCCGCCGCCCAGGACAGCCGGACGTAGAGACGTGTAGAAAGGAACGAGGCTGTGTTGAATCGGGCTGCAGAGACGAGACGAGAGTTTTGGCCACTGCAGTTTTTCAGCAACTCCAGCAATCCTGCCTGCCAGCCCGGCCGTTGCTAAGTAACTGGTGAGTCAGTGCCAGCTGATGTCTGTGCTGCTGGGCGTCTCACCGTGGCGGCGGCACAGAGAGCCTCGTGGTTCGTGTTTTGCAGCCAACTCGTTCCAGCGCTGAAGAAACGGGCGGCGACAAAAAAAAAACACAACACAGCCGGGGTGATGAGCGGCCGGCGGGCAGACGATGGTGCGGCGTCTCTTCTCTGCGGCCGGTTTGCCAGGTGACCCGCCGCCATGCGAGGCCCCGATTAGGATTCTAAACATCCAGTTGAAAGTGGCTCATGAATTATCAGCCGCTGAGGCCACTTGGCGAAGAATATTAGTTTCCCACGCCGAGTACAACCTGGCCGATCTACAGATTATCAGCGGCTTTGGTTGTCACATCCATTAGAGCCATTTTGCTTCCCCGAAGTAGTTAAAGTCCCCATGAAACGGCATCCTTACTTCCTTGATTTGCTGGATCTCCTGCTGAAACAGGATGTTGGGGCGGGGCTTAACGCAGGGAGAGACTGTTCAAAAGTGTAAACCAATGGGAGATCAGTTAGGGAGAGATAGGCAGTTTGATTGGATGGGAGGGGCGGGACTGTTCAGAAATCTGTGATGTTTTATTGGTTGGAGTTTTTACTGTTTCCCAGGGAGGAAAAGTAATGGATTTCATGTCATGGGGACTTTGAACTGGCGGCTTACTACACTCTTTAGCAACATTTCATATCGAACATCATATTTCCAAAATGTTCCAGGAGCTTGTTTTCAGCCTCCATGCATTTTTCAGTTTATGCAGTTAGAGCCTCATAGGCCCAAAAGTCTCTTGGCCCATAAAGGAGCATCTGAAGCCTGAATTTAAGTTTAAACACGAAAATCACCAAAATTGGAGTTACGAGGTTTTCTCCCAATATGTCGTCACTGAGGTGTATTGTTGAAAAATAACAAATCGTGAGCTTGGAGTTGTGAGGTTTTATCTGGATGGAGATACTGAGCAAAGACTTACCATCACATCATGGCAAAACTGTTATGTACTTTTTATCTTTTTAAAAATATTTAACCCCAAAGGTTCTTTTTTAACACCACACAAGTTACATTCAAAGATCATGAATATGAGGATAATTAAATACATTTAAAAAAAAATGGAAAATTCAGATAGATCCTTGTAATTCGAAGCTCACGAAATGCATGTTATCCCAAACTAGACACTGGAAAATGTTGAAAATGACATTTTTTAAGAGTGTACATGAGGGACACGAAGTGACGCCACAGAAAGAGAGACATATCTATATCTATGTTCCCAGGGTCCTAAGTTCCCCAGTTCTGTTAACACACATGAACCCTCCTATTGTGTTCGGGTCAAATTTGACCCGTATCAAGTTAAAATATTTCACAAATATTATCCAGTTGTTTTTTTTTTATTGGAACAAGGCTTCAAAACAGCTATATAAACACAACAAAACCAATGGTTATCATTTTATATATTTGATTCTGAAGGCCTCTAACCCTAACCCTAGAACTGGGGAACATAGGACCCTGGGAACTTAGGACCTTGGGAACTTAGGACCCTGGGAACATAGGACCCTGGGGACTTAGGACCCTGGGAACATAGGACCTTGGGAACTTAGGCCCCTGGGAACATAGGACCCTGGGAACTTAGGACCCTGGGAACATAGGACCTTGGGAACTTAGGACCCTGGGAACTTAGGACCTTGGGAACTTAGGACCCTGGGAACATAGCACCATGGGAACTTAGGACCCTGGGAACATAGGACCCTGGGAACTTAGGACCCTGGGAACATAGGACCCTGGGAACATAGGACCCTGGGAACTTAGGCCCCTGGGAACATAGGACCCTGGGAACTTAGGACCCTGGGAACATAGGACCCTGGGAACTTAGGACCCTGGGAACATAGGACCCTGGGAACATAGGACCCTGGGAACATAGGCCCCTGGGAACATACGACCCTGGGAACATAGGACCCTGGGAACTTCGGTCCCTGGGAACTTAGGCCCCTGGGAACATAGGACCCTGGGAACTTAGGACCCTGGGAACATAGGACCCTGGGAACATAGGACCCTGGGAACATAGGACCCTGGGAACTTAGGACCCTGGGAACATAGGCCCCTGGGAACATAGGACCCTGGGAACATAGGACCTTGGGAACTTAGGCCCCTGGGAACATAGGACCCTGGGAACTTAGGACCCTGGGAACTTAGGACCCTGGGAACATAGGACCTTGGGAACTTAGGACCCTGGGAACATAGGACCCTGGGAACTTAGGACCCTGGGAACATAGCACCATGGGAACTTAGGACCCTGGGAACATAGGAATGACTCCACATCTTCAGGAATGAACAAAGAAAGAGTTCAGGTTCTAATTGACACCCCATGTGTTTTCTGAAATCATACAACAGGGTTTTAACAGGTTTTAAAAAGGGCCTGAGGGTCGTGGAAACTCGCTCTACACGTAAACCATCATGTAGACTTTGAATTGAGCAGGAAAACAGAAACACACACCGGGACTGCAGCAGCTTTGTGTTTTCTCTCTGCGGCAGCGAAACGCTTCAGGGCGACCCCCCCCCCGGAAAAGTCCGGCGTAATGGGCTTTCTCATGGTCGGTGGTCTTCTGTCAAATCTCATCACAGGAGGCCGGAGCCGCGGGCAGAAAAACCCTCAACGGCGAAATTGTTTGAAGCGGTGAATAGAATCAAAAAGGATATGAGCTCCGAAGCCCTCGGGGGGTTTCCGTCTCTCCGCTGGGAGGCTCTGAGCGGTGGCAGCGGGGGGGAACCGGGGCACGCTGGTCCTCATCCTGTTTGGGTCACGACACCCGGGGAAAAAAAACAAAAACAGCGTACACAAAACAGTGAGGCGCCAAACCATGAGTCATCATCCTCCCCTTTTCTGTCTGTTAGTTCATGTGATTCGGGATCAAGAGGAAGACGAGAGACTGCAAATAAGACAAAACATGTCTACTTCAAATATCTTTCTACGTTATCATTTTGCGGCCGGCTTAAAATCGCCCCGCGGCCCCGCTGGGGGTCCCGACCCTCAGGTTGAGAACCGCTGCCACAGTGCAACCTGACTGTTTTCTTCTTCCTGCAGCGTGGCAGGAAAGTCAAGGTCATTTTTCCTTCCTTGCTTCCTTCCTTCCTTCCTTCCTGCCTTCCTTCCTTCCTTCTTTCCTTCCTTACTGCCTTCCTGCCTTCCTTCCTTCCTGCCTTTCTTCCTGCCTTCCTTCCTTCCTTCCTTCTCTCCTTCCTTCCTTCCTTCCTGCCTTTCTTCCTGCCTTCCTTCCTTCCTTCCTTCCTTCTCTCCTTCCTTCCTTCCTTCCTTCCTGCCTTTCTTCCTTCCTTCCTTCCTTCTCTCCTTCCTTCCTTCCTTCCTTACTGCCTTCCTGCCTTCCTTCCTTCCTTCTCTCCTTCCTTCCTTTCTGCCTTCCTTCCTTCCTTCCTTCCTTCCTTACTGCCTTCCTTCCTTCCTTCCTTCCTCGTCTTGAGGCTCTGCTGGCTCTCTGCTGGGTCCTTCAGCCGAGGCGGGCAGGGTGGCCGAGTCTCTGCCTGAGGGAAACCGTCAACCAAACAGAAAAAGGATGTTGTTGTTTTTTTTGAGGCAGAGGGAGACGTCTGTCCTCTCCAAACCTCTTCGGCTGACCGAGCGCAGCGGGGTCAGGACGGTCCCGCACAGGTGGAAGGGCGGATTTGAAGGAATGCGACTTCAGATGGATTTTTCTGGGGGGATAAAGACTTTTTTTGGGGGCTCTCAGACATCAGAGAGGGAAAATAAAAAGGAGTTTGGTTGCTGGGCCCAGCGGGACGAACTCCGCCTGCTTCAGCGGACAGTCGCCGGAAAATTGAAGAGTCTCATTTCCTAAAAAATGCTGTAAATCCATTTAGGAAAGTCAGCGCTTCGTTCTAGTTCAGTGTAGAGCAGAGGTTCTCAATTGTTTTTCAGCCAAGGACCCCTAACAAGATAGAGAATATACCGGGGACCCCCTCATTCTGATTTGTAATTTTGGGCTATATACATAAAAATTGACTTGACATGTATTTCCCTTAGAATAATCTGATATAACCTATTTTTTACACTTCTATAGTCTTAGTTATGTGAAAGAACAACACAAGAGAAATGTATTAGAAAGATATTAGATATGTATTAAAAATATTTGCACCATCTCAACACAGAATACCCATAAAACAATCAATCAATTAGCTGCAAGGCACACTGTACCTGAACAAAATATCAAAGGGAAATCAGGAGAAAAGTGCTAATTTGAAGTGCATTTAAAAAAAACGTTTTTTTATATCATGATAATTTAAATGAATCTGAAAACTTTTCACGGACCCCCTGGCAGAGTGCCATGGACCCCTGGGGGTCCCCGGACCCCACTTTGAGAACCACCGGTGCAGAGGATCCAGTCATTTATTGTGTTAATATTTTGTCAGTTTGAGTTGCCTGTATCATGATTTGTTTTAATGTTCAGTCTATTGATCATTTAGGCTCCGTTCACACTGCAGCCGAAAGTTCCTCAATTCTGATTTTTCCTCCCATGTGAAGTTTTCTAGTCGGTGAGAACAGAAAAAAAAAAAAAGCTGCATGGAGTCGCAGTTTTTTTTTTAAATTTTCCATCTGAGCCACACGGAGCCAATGCGAGCTACCATGCGACCGGTATTTTCAAACGCTCCAATCGGAATCTGTCAGTGTTGCCGTGACAACCGGTAAATCCGACATCACCGACCGACCGCCCGCCCGCCCGGACGCCTCGACTCAGTCCAAAGTGGAACCGAGACAGATGAGGCGGCTTTCACTGTCAGTTCAGATTATTATGGGATATATGAGTTACATCCCGGAGTAGACATGAACGGTTCACACATAAAGATCAGACTGGAGCATCGTTTCAGAAGTGAGGCGGAAGGCCTGCAGTGTGAACGGAGCCTCGGCAGCAGCTGTGATGGTTTTGAACGCAGCCCCCCCCCCCCGACTCTCTGCTGCCGGTCTGAACTGAATCCAGATCTAAAATCTGGAATGTCAAGTCTGCTCTGCCTGTTGTAATGTACACACACACACACACACACACACACAAGTACACACATACACACTTCCATATACTGTATCTTCCCTACAGTAACACATACAGTACACCTGACAGACAGATTTGTAATCACACACACACACACACACACACACACTTATACCCATACACACTTTATATATACAGGTTTGTAACTTCATGCACTGCTTGCAAACACATGATACGATTTACATGTATAAATGTGTAACCACACCCACTGCCTACAAGCGAGCACACACACACACACACACACACACACACAAAGGTTTTATACTTGCAGATTTATAACCACAAGCACACACACACACACACACACACACACACACACACACACACACTGCCTGCAAGCATACATACTTAAGCACACACACACACACACCTTCTGCATATCAATTTGTAACCACATGCACTGCCTACAAGTGCACACACACACACACACACACACACACACACACACACACACCTTCTGCATATCAATTTGTAACCACATGCACTACCTACAAGTGCACACACACACACACACACACACAAGTACAAAGATTTTCATACTTGCATATTTGTAACCACAAGCACACACACACACACACCTCTACACACACCACACACACACCACAACACACACCACACACACAGTAAAGATTTGTAACCACATCCACTGCCTACAAGTCTGCACACACACAAGCACCGAGATTTTATACTTGTGGATTTGTAACCACAAACACGTTCTCTCTCTCTCTCTTTCTCTCTCTCTCTGTCTCTCTCTCTCTCTCACATACACACAGTATAGATGTGTATCCACACACACACACACTCTCTCTCCTAGCAGCCCACTGCCGACTGAAACCCTCCAACCCTCAGAGTTCAGAGTTCAGATCATCGAACATCTCCCTGCTCCTTCCTCTCTCACCTTCCCTGCTCTTCTACTTCCTGACTGTCTCTCATTGGCTGCCTGTCTCTCTCTCTCTCTCTGTCTCTGATTGGCTGCCCGTCTGTCTGTCTGAACCACCTCTCTCTCTCCGTCTATCTCTCTCCTGCCTTCTCCACCTCGGTTTCTGTCCAAGTATTTTTTTTTTTTTTTTTGTTTGGTGAATGTTTGGACCCAGCTGATTGGTTTTCTCTTTTACTCAATCAGATGAATTTCTCGCTCTTGATTTGTTTTTTACGCTTTTTCGGTCACTGCATAATTCCATTTGTGTTATTTCATAGTTTTTATCTCTTTTATTTTTCTTAACTCCAAACCCAAATCTGTGTGAAGCCAGGGGCCGGTTGCACAAAACACCTTAAGTTTTCGGTAACACTTTATAATAACCATCATTAATAAATGGTAAATTGATAGTTCATTAAACTTTAGTTAATAGTTATTTCACTGTTAACAAACAATGAAATGATCATTAATAATGTTTACTAATTATTAGTAATGCTATAATTTATGTTATTTTAGTTTGTGTAATATAAAATCATTTGTTTATAAATTATATATTGTATCATAGCTGATAAGAGACGGTAAAAAGGGTAA
>NW_027282334.1:82500-117551 GCF_046629955.1 Centroberyx affinis | reverse complement strand
CATTCTCCATTGACATCAACACTAATGAAAGAGTAGCATGGCCCACCCTGCCTGTTCAATGGAAGGGGAAATACCGATATACATCTAAAAAATTACACTGCAGATGTATTCCTACAATTTTTCAGTATTTTCGCAGCTGACATGGAGTGTAGTGAGTCCTGCCCTCTTTCTAAAAGGTTATTATTTGATTTGTATCAGCAGGGTAAATCTATTTTTAAATGACCAGAGGTGGCACACCATGCACAATGCTTTAGCAGTGCAAGCGTGATTCTCAATTGGCTTTGATTGCAACATATAATAAACATAGCATAACAACATAGCATAACATATATATATATATATATATATATATATAATTATAACATGATAGAGGAGGAGGTGGCTGACATCAAGAGAAATGGCAGAACATTCCATTTCTTTATTTTCTTTCTATTCCATTTCATTTCATCAACATAAGAAAACACATTTTTAGTAAGGGTGGGCCCAGTGAAAATAAAAGCCCTAACCTTGTTGGCAGTGTTAATACAGGACCACACTTAACTTGGGTTATATGTTGGGAAGATAAAAGCAAGGAAAATCAGAAAGCAAGAAGAATGCTAGAAAAATGGTTGGAAAGGTGGTCTAATGGTTAGAGAGATCAACCCATAACTGAAGCTGTAGATGGATGCATTGGCCTTAACAGCCAATGCATCCATCTACAGCTTACAATTCACTCTGACAAGAGCCTCAGAAAAAGCATCTTACAGAGGAATCAAAGATAAGACAAGGATAAGACAGCAGGATACTGTGAGGTAGGGATGAGTGAAGAGAGAGATCATAGGTGGAGAGAGAGAGAGAAGAGAATGTCAGATAGATGAATCACTGGAGGGAGATAGGAAGGAAAGGAGAAAAGAAAGAGTGAGAAAGCAGAAAGGGAAAAAGAAACAGATGAGAGAGAGATAAAAAAAGAAGTTTAGTCACTGTTCATAAGGTGTAGAGATAAGAGCAGCAGGTCACTCTCTAATCTGCCCACTACACTGGAATGAACACACACACACACACTCACATGCACACGTACGCTCACAGCATTTGCATATAAATTGGCAGCCATGTCGAAAGGAATGTGCGTTATCAGATTCACCATGAACTGGGAGATAACGGTGTGAGGGAGTGTGTGTGTGTGTGTGTGTGTGTGTGTGAGAGAGAGAGAGAGAGGGAGAGAGAGAGAGAGAGAGAGAGAGAGAGAGAGAGAGGGAGAGAGGGAGACAGAGAAAGAGATGATTTTAATAAGGTTGCAGCTGTCTTTTGGTCTCAGTGCAGCACAGAAAGGTCAAGCAGACACATTCATCCATTTGTATTTCATTACATAGGAGAAAGGGGGGGGGGAGAAAGAGTAGCTAGGGAGGGTAGGAGGTGGTGGGGGAGAGAGAGATGGAGGAATGGGGGAGAAAAGGTGAGAGAGGGTTGGGGAGAAAGATGAAGAGAGATAGAGGTGGAGGGAGAGAGCTGGAAAGAAAAAAGAGAGAGCAAATAGAATCCAATCTAATAAAAATCAAGTGTACAAAAAAAAGACTCAGCTGGAGATGTGATTAACATTTTGGTGGTGCAAACGTCTTCACACATCCCTCTTTCTCCCTCTTACCCACTGTTTATATCTTTCCTTCCTTCCTTCCTTCCCTTCCTTCCTCCCTTCCTTCCTTCCATCCTTTCTTCTATCCATCCATCCTTCCTTCCCTCCCTCCCTCCTTTGAGTCTTTGTGTCTTCTTATGACAATTTGATGGTGAATGGTCTCTTTTATCCACAGAATCAGTCTTGTTTGAAGGCAAATGAGAGAAAATCCACCTATATTACCACATCTAGGCTTCTTTGTAACACAGTGTGCTAAGACTCTATAATATCAAATTCAGCTCCCACTCTGTGTTGCATGATAAGATCAGACTGAGGTAAATTTTATTTTTTGGTTTCAGGGTGTCTCAGCCACGCTGCACCCAGTATCACAGCTGGTTCTGTATACTACGTGTGCATTTGCTATTATGGTATAGAGCTTGAGGATAGACGTTCATTTTAACTGACCCTGTATTGGAGGCCAAGAACTGCCACTATGTGTGAGCTGAGTTTAAAACAATTGAAGGATTACATAGTCCTCTGGATTATGAAAATTCTCTGACCTCTTAGGCTTATGAAGCCCTTTCAAAACCCATCAGATAATGTACAAATGCATGTCATTAAGCTAAAAACAAGGCTGTTCTTTTTAAATTCCTGAAAAGTTTTTCAGCAGACAGCGACAATATAGCATATTATTGTCTGCAACAGAAGTATAGTGCTCAAAGCTGGTGAAATAACTTCAATATAGCAAAGTATTTCTCTAACCCCTTACCCTAAGGTAGCAGGTAAAACAGCTGAAAACAGAGCAGTGAAAGTAGCGTGTGGCAGGGAGTCAGGCTATATCCTCATTCTGTATTCACTCTATACAGATGGATGTAAAGGGTATTCCCATTTACATCAGCATTCACCGACACACACCTGGAAGAGCTGCTTCTATCCATTCTGATTTTATGCACATATCCATCATCATGGGTAACTAGTATAGTGTAATTTGGCTGGCACATTAGCTGGCTGTATGCGGTGCTCTGGTGTATATATATTCATTATGGCCCACACCAGCAGATTCCCTTTACCATTTCACAGCTGGGTGATCAGGGTCACCTTTCCTACCTGGCTCCTTCCACTCTACCACAGCCTGCTGTTTTTTACTTTTCCCTTCCATAGCTTTCTCGTTGTGTCCTCTCTGATGGATTCCCCTCACAGCACTCTCACTCCCACATCTCTGTGTATCAATGGTTTTATTCTCTTAGCCTGCTATTCACACATCTCTCTCGTTCAGAGCATTCACTTAGTTGTGTGACCACATTTTTTTCATAGTTTTCACTTCCATAGCTTTCATTCATACAGTCATTTTTGGCATTTCATAGTGTGTTTTAAATGCTGAGTGCTTATGAATGATTACGATGATGTTTGTGCTTGTGTAAAACATGAGGACATTACGCCTCATGGACAACATGGGATTGACTGCTTGATTGTTTGTTTGATTTATTATTATTATTTATTCATTCATTCACTTTATTTGTATAGCCCTTATTTACAATTATAGTCTCAAAGGGGCTTCACAATGCCCACATTATGAAACAATAAATTAAAATGAATGCCAAACTACATGGCATCAATGCCAATTCAGTCACCATCGTCTTTGCATTTTGCATTCATTCATTCATTCATCCATTCATTTGTTCATAACTAACCATGAATTGACTCGTCATTTCACATGTGTTCTTTCTGCCCTTGCTACTGCATGGAGTTTGTAGTTGAGTTATTCTCTCATCATTTTAATATAATTTTCATTTATATCATTCTCGTAACTTTCACTCTCATTATATCTAACTTCAGGGCGGCCCTGTGGCTCTACCAATGAAGGCGACTGATGATTGTGAGCCAAGTCGCATGTGATTCCCCTCTCTCTCTCCCATCTTTATTGGGAAATGTCATTTAACCAATATTCAAAAATGAGTATAAAGTTGGTGTGACCTGTGTTGCTCCTGCTCTTCTTGCTGCTCTTGGAGCTCCGTCTGGACGAGGTGGTGGCGGAGCTGTGTTCACTGAGGGAGTCCTGGGCCGACGACGTGCTGCCTGTGTTCTCACTGCTGTCTCTCAGCATGCTCTCATAGCCACTGCTGCCGCCGCTGTGGTAAAACAAGGCCGTCTTCCCCATGGCCGGGGGCAGCTCGCCACTCAGTACGCTGCTGTTAGAGGCAGGATGAGATCAAATTTAAAGGTACCTTCTGAGAGTAAAATGCTTTAAGCAGCACCAAAAATACACTGGTTTACCACACTGACTGCTAATAGGATACCATGACATTTTGATACAATATAATCAGACCAACTCACTTGCTGTTGCTGTCAAGGCAAAGTGATTACATTTTACAGTTCTCAATAACAAACTTAAATTAATCAATACCTGTTATCGCTGGCATGGCCACTGCTGCAGCGGTGTGGTTTTCTGGGAGCTGTGATCTTACTGTAGGGAGAGGGCAGGGTCTGGACCACTGCTGGCCTCTCCTCTCCCAGGGAACTTCCTCCTCCACTTGCCCCTCCACCTCCTCCACCACCTCCTCCTCCTCCAGCTCCAGCTCCAGCTCCAGCTCCAGCTCCAGCTCCAGCTCCAGCTCCACCTCCACCTCCAGCTCCAGCTCCTCCACTAGCTCCAGCTCCTCCTCCACTGAGAGCAGAAACCAAGGAGGAGTCAAGCAGAATCATTACACTAAGAGCAGCAACAGGTTGCACAAAAGAGTTGCACTTGATATGATTCAGTTTGGATAAGACGGTCTGCTAAATACAAAAATGTAAAAACATTTTTTTACTGCTGGCCTAGTGAACAGTAGCCTTTTCCAGTGACTTACCTTGCCCCTCCTACTCCTCTCTCCTCCCCGGGTTCAGTGCCTCCTCCTTGGGCATGGCCCCTGGAGCGAGATCCTGCGCTGCCCTGGAGGAGCTCAGAGATTCGACCGTTGACAGCGCGGAGAGGCAGCTTGGCGGCCAGGCTTCCTCCCCGGCTGCGGCTCAGAGACTGGGTGGACCAGGAGCCAGGGGAAGGACCCTGCTGCTGCAGCGGGCCCTGGACTGAGCTCTGGGGCTGGGTAGACAGAGTAGATGGCAAGATGAGAGATGGGAAAGAATGAGTACCCCCACTCCTTGAACTGAGCTTCACCTGAATTACTGGCTTTAACTAATTAATTAATGTAATCTCTGTTTCTTTCTGTAAAAAAAGGCAATACAAGTGAGAAAGGTCTCACACTGATTGACAAAACTGATTTTCTGAAGGAAGTAAAACTAATCACATGGTAGAGTTTCGTCTGGTGAACAGAGTCAGGTAGTTTACATGTGTTAAAATGGGTGAAAATGTGTTTAGTAACTATGAAGAAGAATTCCCACCTTTCCGTTTGGAGGAAGGCTGGAGCTGCGGTTGACAGCCTGGGGAAGAGACTTGGTAGAGAAGCTGAGAGTCTTGGTGCTGGAGGCAGACAGACTCCTGGCCTTGGGACTACTGGCCATCAGCAGCTTACTGACCGCTGAGATCTTTGACTGGCTGCTGTTTTTGGCCGGCGACTGTGGAGCGCTGCTCGGCCCGGGACTGGCACTGAAACCGGGACTGTTGCCGTTAGCAATGGGGGAAGACACCGATCCGCCACGGGTGAGGCTGCGCCCGGTACGAGGCATGGTGCTGTCCCCCCTCACCCCTCCTCCTCCCCCTCTCAGACTCTCCCCCCGCTCCAGGGAGAAGCAGTCATAGTGGGGGGAGCCGCTGTGGGAGCCGTGGGCCCGGCCCAGCGAGTTGGTTCTGCTCGCTAGCTGTTCCAGCTTGGCACTGAAGAGTCTGCTGCTGTCTATGCTGGAGCCTCGTTGTCTAGTGACACTACATCCAGAGACTCCTGCATCATCCGCCGGGCTTCCCAGGAAGGAGAGCCCATGGCTGGGTTGGTGGAGGGGGCTGATCAGGGGGCCGGCAGCCCTGTTCCGCTGGTCTAGGCTTGACTTCCGTACCGGTGGCAGAGGTGGGATTCCCCCCCTCTTGTGGGAAAAGAGGCCCTGTTTTCCGGTGGATCCCCTCCGGTCGAGTGTGGACCGGGGGCTGCAGGGGGTTGAGGTGGTGACGCCAAGACTCCGGTACTCAAGTCCATTATCCAGGCCATCGTGGCGGTTGAGTCTGTGCCAGCCGCGGGGAAGACTGGCTGTACGGTGGATGTCTGGGCTATAGAAATTAGTCAGGCATTCTCCCTGGGCAACCACAGCCACCATCTCACAACCATCCACCACTCTCTTAGAGGAATCTGGAGACGACATCGCCTCAGCCCGGTGGCTCTTCTGCTCTACCTGCCTCTTCTCTGGCTTCACTTCACACACCAGCTCCCTGCATCTCCCCTCCTCCGCACCACGCTTCAACCAGGGGTCTTCAAAGCTAATCTCACCGGAAATGGAAGCTAAATGTGGGGCCGGCGTCATATTGAGTTTGGCTGGGTCTTTCATTAAGCCGGTTTTGGTGGGTGAGGAGAGGATGGTGGGCTCCTGTATGACCATGGGTTTGACAGCCACACATGGGTGAACGCTGATGGTGGTCTTGAAGGGGGAGAAGTTTCCAGACGGCCCCAGGCTTTGTATGGTTGTTTTACCCATTGAGGGAGGCAGTTTCTTCAGCCTGTCTTTGGTTGGGGTTCCCCTTTCACTCCCGCTCTCTGACAGCACGATCTCTCCCTCCAGACTCCCTCTCCTCTGGGTGCCAGAATTTCCCTGACCTCCAGGGACTTCTGCCAGCCCCTCTATCCCAGAGGAAAGGCTTTGGTTGGGGTCAGGTTCAGCCAGGGCCTCCCCTTGCTGGCTCTGGGACTGGCTGAAGCTGTGGAGGGACTGATCGGCTTCACTGCCCATGCTCAGGTCACTGAGCCAGGAGGAGATGGAAGAACCACAGCTAGGCATCACGGAGACCAATGCCTCGCCCTCCAGCCGCAGCTTGGCCATGGCCACCTACAACAGGGTACAATACAATTTGGTATAATATGATGTGCTATAATCTGAAAGACTTTGATTGAATATGATATGATTTAGGCTCTAGCCTGGTAGCCTGGTAGCATGATAGGGCTGCCATCTTCATCAGTCCTCAATCAAATTCTGGCAGGTGAGGATAATTTTTTCTACGATTCAATATAATACTTTATGATTCAACATGATGCAGTAACAAACAGTCCAATGCAGTGCAGTAAAGTATGGTACAATATGATGCAACTTTGTGATGGACATTGCTTTATATGTAAATTTGAATTTAAATAATATAAATTCGATTTTGTATTTGGAAATAGGTACATTTATAGATCCTCGCGACAGACTGACTAGGTCCATCAGACAAACAGGCACACAGCTAATGTTTTAGGTTACTGTAAATGTAAAGTCAGTCACACTGACCTCTGCCATGGCAACCACCTCTGTCACCCCAGCGGTTGTTGCAGTAACGGCGGACATGCCATAACCCTCCACAGTTCCATCTTCTGCAATACTGCTGATGATGCTGACGGGCCGGGAGCCCGAGGCGAGGGCGGTGACAGAGCAGCAGTCGCTGTTGAAGCTGATGATGCTGGATGGACGACAGGTCAGGCCCTGAGTCTCCATCAGAGCCCGAACATCAAGGTCCTCCTCGCCTCCAGGAGCCACAGTGTAGACCAGTTCATCCTCCCCCACAGAGAGAGACCCGACTGGGGCTAGAGAGACTGCTGGACCTGGGGTGGAGGTGAAGGAGAGAAGAAAGGTAGAAAAGTCATCCATCAGGTGTTCTGGTTTCCTAGTGTGGTAAGGTAGATAGTTGTACTCATATTGCGAAGGGTATGAATGTGGCTCATGACTTTTGTATTTCATCCCATTCTCCCTGTTTAAAAATCTGTGAGATAGCAGTGTTTTACAGCATCTCACCGTCCCTGTGTGTGTCCAACGGTATCTGTGGGACGTCATCGTCGCAGAGCGTCTCGGCTGAGCCAAGGCTGGCAGACAGAGACGGAGCTGGCTCCTGGACCTGTGGGCTCATGCCCACAGGAGAAGTCCTGGACAGCAAGGACTCTGTGGAGGAACGGCCGCTGTCTGCAGCCAAACTGTCTGCAGAATCACAGACACAAAATTGGCAGAGAGATTAACTTTATTTTCCAAGTGCAGAATACATGCACCCGCTGGTGTATTGGTGACTGAGGAAGTGGGTTCAAACCAGCAGTAATTATGCGGGCATACTATGCCCAGAATAAAATATGCAACATACAACATATGCAACGTAAATAAATAAATAAATCAAAATTAATTATATTAGCACAGTTTAACACAAAAATTGTTTAAAAAAAATGCTTTAACACTCAAATGCTCATAATATAATTTAAAACAACAGAGAACAAGATAAAAACAAGATAAAAAAAACAGTTTGGACTGAAACGGACAATTAACACACAAAATGCATTCAGTAACTCCACCAATTATATAGAATAACCCAATAAAAATGACAGAAATGCATTTCAAGGTATAAACACAAATATAAAACAGGTATCAAGAATACATACTGTCTGGGGTCAAAGAGTCTGCGGCCTGGCCGTCCTGGGCCAGGGTGTGTGAGGAGAGAGGGGGCGTTCCCGGCATCACGCCCTTCTGGGTGTACACCTTACACCGCTGGGACGGGGAGGACGGCGGCCTGAGGACCAACAGAAACACAAGGGTGTTGACAATGGTGACCCACTTGGACTGTTCATTAGCCCGCATGCAACTCCTTCCTTACTACTTCCGATTTTACAATAATAGAAACAAGCATGATATAATTTTTTTCATGTAAATTTTTCAAGTTGTTATTTTTTTCCAATAGTTGTTTTTACTGAAATTTAATGAAATGATGAAGATGTCAACAGTCAGCATAATTGCATGTGTGTGTGTGTGTGTGTGTGTGTGTGTGTGTGTGTGTGTGTGTGTGTGTGTGTTTGTGTGTGTGTGTGTGTGCGTGTGTGTGTACTTTACCTGTACTCTGAGGTTTTGGTCAAACTGGCGATGCCGAGGCGTGGCGATCCCAGTGGGCGAGCCTTACCCTCGCTGTTACTGCCCCCACTCAGAGACTCACGGCTGTCCAGTCAGACAACAGAGGAGACATTTTGTCAGTTAAAATCAGATGTTGATGGTAACAATTGCAAGAAAAAGCACTGAACCTACAAAACTACATCTAATTAGTATTAATTATTTAATTTAGGGCCACTAGGGCATAAAAGTTTACTATTTTGTTCTACATTTTATCTTGCATTAGATTCCAATTAATCCTGCACCTCAGTTGGGATGTGCATGTAACTACCTTCATTCACTGAATGGTGATGTAATGTCCAGTGTCATGTTTTTCATGACTGGATAATTTTACCAGCACTCTTACAGGATGGTGGGTAGTTTCTACTCTCTTTTTTTTTTTTTTACTACTTTTTGACTTTGATACCAACTGAACCATTTGAAATTCAATATACTTAAAGAGCCTTCTGGTGAGCAGGTACCACACACGTTTTGGGCACAGCACCTGTCCTGACCTGTCATGAAGGTTGGAGCTCTTGGCCCGGTGCAGGGGGTGAGTGGTAGTGCCGCTGCTTCCTGTGACGCTCCTGGTGCCAGTAGCCATGGAGGAAGCAGAACTCTGGGCCAGGCTATGGATCATCGACTGGGCCAGCTCCGCCTCCTCCACCACCTCCCTGATCTCCTGCAGCTGCTGGTCATTGGTCCTCCTCCTGGAGGCTCCTGGTGAAGAGGAGGAGAGCTCCGCTGCACTTCCTCTCGGCCCTGCGGAGCCTGTGGGATGTAGGACAGAACAGAACAGAACAGAACTGTGTTTTTTTCCAACTCAAATCCAAGTTGGGACCAAAAGGTGAGTTGCAGGAAGTTAAATGGGACTCTATTCTCAAGGAATTATTAGGATGCAGTGGCATCGGCTGGGTTATGGTGCCAAAGCTGCAATGCAATTTAATGAATATGAAGATAAGATACTGTAGGTTAGCTCATTCATTCATTCATTTATTCATTCTCTCACTCATTCATTCATGTAGGTTGGTTTGATGCTGGAATACAGAACTACATTTGCCAGATTGGCAAAGCTTTCAAAGTCAGTTTTGGGGTCATGAGGAAAAATTATTTGTGTCCAAAGAGTAAAAGTTAAAAAGCCACTGGGAAAGGATCCTTATACATTTCAGAGATGGAGTCAGCACCTGCATCTTCAGGTCTGTGCAGAGAGAATGAATTAAAGCCTTTACCTGTTCTGGCTGCTGTATCCAAGACAGGAGCAGAGCCAGGAGCAGACGGAGCTGAGGTTGGAACAGCTGAAGCTGAGCATGGCTCTTGTTTGGCGCTCAGTTTGCTAGCTGGAACCTCCTCAAAGGGAAACTTTGCCACCTGAAACAATGGACGGATGGATGGATGAAAAAGAACAGAATGGAACAAATTTTTCAAGGATAATAAGGTATTTGAGGAATTCAAAATTAATTGGAATGCCTGTTCACTTGCAGCATTTTGTATCACCATCTGAATGCAAATGCTTTCTACAAGGGACACTACAATTGCCACTACAAATAGAAGCTGTGAGAGCGAGTGAAAGCAAGGACGCAGGCAAAACACTTTTTTCTAGTTGAATAGATAAAATATTCAACTTGTCAAACAACTTGTCAAAATTTGCATATACCTGTACCATCAACTACACTTTCCATCACAAAAACATACAATTTGTATTCTTCTGTTTTCTTTTCTACCTGTCTTTCTCTGTTGTGGCCCAATCTTAGATTCTCTGTCTTTTTTTATGTATGGATGTTGTTTTTCTTTTCACAATAATGAAAAAAAAAAAAAAAAAACTGAAAAGAAAATTATCTTCACCTCCTCACTGCCGTCAATGCAGTCCAGTCTCTCCTGCAGCTCAGCGAAGGTATTGCACTTGAGACACTCAGCTCCCTCCTCTGGGACGGGGGCCAGCGGCTGCCCTAGCAGGGACTGGGGGGGCGGGGGCAGGGGCTGGGAGTGTGGGCCACTGGGCTGGTCCTGGGACTCTGGCTGAGGCTGGAGCTAATGGAGCAGAAATCAAGGAGTAAGTAAATGTCACCTCAGCAGAAGCTTGAGAAGGGGCTTTGTCAGCATGGGGTCCAACTTGAGTAAATGGAGTGATTTACTCTCTGGGACACAGACATTTTTCTACAAAAGTCTAATCAAAGCATTTTGTCAGCAAGCAAATCATCAAGTAGTCTCCTCATTCTACTGATTACTGTTGATTGCCTAAAATGTAAATGTAAATGTGTTTGAATTACCTTGGTCTGGGCTCCGATTGCCTGAATTTGACTTTGTGGTTGTTGCTGTTCTGAAGCTTTTCCTCGAAGCAAAGCTGGAATAATTGGTACAAACTCCGGCGGTCCCTCGTTGTCCGTCAGTTCTCTGTCTGACACCGCGGCCCCGTTAGGGCCCACGTAGATCACCGTGTCACATGACTGCTCGCTGCTCGAGTACTCGTCGGGGTCACTGGAGAGGCGGAGCAACGGGTGGTCGGAATCGGCATCACCGCGGTGATGGAAAGATCGTAAGTGAGTCGGGCGCCGCATGCGGCCCTCCTCGCAGGAGCTCTCTCCTCCAGACGAGCTGGAGGTGTATTGCTGAGGAGAGACGGGGCGAGGGGAGGAGGAGGCGAGAGAGGGAGGGGAAATGTTAAGTCATGTTCCTTTTTTAGATTTTCAGACTGGACTTTTACAGATTATTTTTTTGGCATTTTAGCCTTTGTTTGAAAGTTCACAGTGGGGAGACACAGGAAAGGCTGGGAGAGACAGAGAGAGAGAGAGAGAGAGAGAGAGAGAGGGGAGGATGATATGCGACAAAGACATGCGCCCCAGCCAACTGAGCAACGAGGCCCAAGGCTGAAATTCTAGAGTAATACTTTAATAAGATAAGACAGGCCAGTCTTGTTTCCATTTGGATTAAGGATTTGGGTTTTAAGATAATACACCATTGTGACTTTAATTTAATTATTCTTGTTTAGGATTATGGATTGAAGCTTTAAGGTATTTTACCATGGTGACTAGTTTTCTTTAGTTTGAGCTTTTGGATTGGAGCTTGAAGGCATCTCACCACTGTGACTTAAGTTTTCTTTAGTTTTGTCGGATGAAGAGAAATTATCTCAGATTTTTGATCAAGTATCGAGGCTTTATGAAACTCACCACGGTGACTTTAGTTTTCTTCTTCTTCATGCGGAGGACGCGGGAGGCGATCTGGATGGTGGAAAGGGTTTCAGAGAAATCCCTGGGCGAGGCGGAGATGTGAGCAATCATGGTGGTCCGGCAGTTCATGTTGCCTAGCGACTCCCTTAGCAACATGGTCAGCTTGCTGTCCCTGGTAACACACATACACCGAGATGTGAGCACAAAGACGTAAACACATTTGGAAACATCCACACACTCAGACAAACATGACAACACTGGTCGATTTTCCAACTGACGCCCAGGAATATCAACGGTTTTTCTTGGTTGCAAAACCAAGCGGGAGAGAATGCTAGTGGTCAATTTTTGTAATTAAAATGGCAAAATTCAACCAACAATTTTTCTCCATGCAATCTCACTATTAGCTTTTTATGTAAAAGCTACAGTAATTCCAGTCCACACACACATATGCTATATTAGATAACAGCATACTACTAGCCCACATATACACTTGGTATTGGTGAAGGCGAAAGACTCAATTAGGTCAGTGCAGTTATGGTGATACTGATTATTGATTATGTGTATTGATTAATGCCACTAAATAAAGAGATCAAAGGATGCCATTTCATACTAAAGCTCACAAAGTCTTAAGAAAATAAAAAGCACTCTGCATATTATGTAGTCTAATACTGGAGATTATCCATCTCCCAGAGAGATTATACTAGCAGATGGGAGAGTAAAACTAGGTTGTGTGTTTAAGAAAAGACTTTCTCCTGGGTGGGCTACTGCAATCATTCATAGCCTTGTGTGTGTGTGTGTGTGTGTGTGTGTGCTGAGGCCTGCAGGCTGACAGTGAGTACGGCTCCTCTGTGGCCCAATACCTCATGCTGCTGTCCCCCTTTTCTAAAAACACAGCCTGCGGGTATTGCTCTGTTTCACACACATACACACACGTACATCATGCACAAGCACACACACACACACACACACACACACACACACACACACACACACACAAGTATGTACACACGAATACACACTCCTGTCTTGACCTCTCCTTTTTCTCCGATGTTCTCATCCCCTTCTTTCCTCTCGTTTCTTCTTCCTGTGTATGCTGCCTCAGGCTGTTCAACAACCTTAGCCTCCTCTTTCTCTCTCTCTCTCTCTCTCTCTCTCTCTCTCTCTCTCTCTCTCTCTCTCTCACTCTCTCTCTCTCCCAGCCTTTCCTGTCTCTCTCCAGGATGAATATAGGCACATTCATGAATCGTGAAGTATCCGTTTGTATGTTCATTTGAATGCCAAGAAAGCTGCATGAAATCTTACATTTCAGCCTTAGCTAGATCCATTGATAGAGGGGAGAGCTATGTGTAACATGATGATCCTCGTGACAAACAGCAACTTACAATGAATGCAACATTAGAATTATTCTAAATTCCTGGATTGCCAATATTACAAGAAACTGATAGTAAGGAGTGCAGTGGTCAAAGCCACAGCACCAAGAAAACGGATGTTATAAAATAGAGAAATGCACTATGTCCCTAGAGTGTTCATGTGTGACAGGGAGATACTAGGTAGTGCTTGGTAGTGACAAGACAGGAGCAAGATCAGGAGGTTAGCAGAGAGGAAAGCAGTGGAGAGGAAGACGTGATGTGTTTCATGAACACACAGTTTTCAATTCACAATTCTGCCCTCCTCACTGTGGGAAGGTCATTCCCTGACTGAGGAGCCACGAGTCAAGGCTGGGCAGAGCAAATGGTCAGGTTGCAGGGAAGGGACATGCACCGGACCATGGACTAGGGGTATGGGGGTGCAGCTCCCTTAGTAGCCTTGTACACCAGCACCAGGTTTCTGAATTTGGTATGAGCAGCCACAGGCAGCCAGGTGAGGGAGTGCAGGAGGCGGGGGGGTGGGGTGACATGGGAAAATTTAAGGAGCAGTGGGGCTGAATGGAGGAGTTTGGGAACCCAGCCAGGAGGGCATTACAGCAGTCCAGAGGGGAGATAACTAGAGCTTGGACAAGGAGCTGTGCAGAGTCCCTGGCGAGGAAGGCTGTGATTTTGTAGCTACTGTAGAGTGCAAATCTAGAGGATCATGTTGTGGCTGAGATGTGGGTCTTGCGTGACTGCTGGTTGTCTAGGATAACTGAGAGTCTGGGCACGAACCGCTGTGTTGATTTAAACGGTGATACCCCTCCTGCCTCTTCTCTAGAAGTACGACACTACAAATATGCATGTCCTCCGTAACATCACCATATTGAAATGTCCAATTAGAGTTGGGCGATGTTGTCCATAGTCAGATCGTCCTATCGTCACCCTGTGAGAGAGTGTGTGTGTGTGATGTTGAGGCTGGCGAGCAGAGAGTATGAAGTTAGCAGTATAGCTGTGAACACAGCAGTGCAGTGTGTGTACAGTTTAGGCTATTTGTCAGTGAATAAATGCTCCTACTGTGCATTTAAAAATGTTTCTGGTGGAGCCGCATGTCCGCCCGCTGAGCCCCGTTAATCAGCACTACTCAACTACTCTTATGGAGCGCGCGTTATGGAGCATGTTATGGAGCGAACGTTATGGATAATATCCATAACATTAAAAGAGACGGCAAACCGGTTTGTAATTAAGGATTTAAAATTCACTCGTCACTCGTGCTGATTAACGGGGCTCAGCGGGCAGACATGCCGCTCCACCAGAAAGTAGTGCACAGTAGGAGCATTTATTCACTGACAAATAGCCTAAACTGCACTGCTGCATTCAGAGCTATACTGCTAACTTCATACTCTCTGCTTGCCAGCCTCACCATCACACATGCTCTCTCTCTCTCTCTCTCTCTCTCTCTCTCTCTCTCAAGACACTGCAACCACCTCCCTGGGGGGGGGGGGGGGCGATAGCATCGGCTAGGAAAAAACAATCGTCGATCATCTGTTCAATCGCCGATATATGATCCAATCGCCAATCAGCACAAGCCTATGTCCAATACTCTAATAATCAACTGGCATAGAATTGCCCGTTACCTAGCAACAGCAGTGGATCAAGATGGTGGGGCTAATGGCTGGCACTGAAAACGCCAATCTACTCTTTTTATTAATCGGTATTATTAGTGTTGTATATCCTCCTGATCACAGCCATGCATTGACAGACTTTATACCAGTTTCCAGTGACAGCCATGTTGACTCCACAGTCCTTCATGGCCTTTACTCTGTAACTTGCAATTCAGTACTGATCTTTAGATGTTGCATTCTTGATGATGTTATGGACACCATTGTTACAGATTTGCAGCCAGTACTTCTTGTTTATAGAGAAGTGGCAGTGACATGGTGCCGATTATATGTCCAAACTCCTTTCCTAGCTGAACGTAAAACAGCAGAGTCACAAACCGCAGGCAGCACCAGCTCTGGCACCAGTGAGATTTGATTTAGTCAGCATTTTTGTTCAGAATTCCAGCATTAGGTGGCAGGGTGTTTTGCAATATAAATGTAAGGGCTGGTGATTAAATTAACCAAGCATGGAGCGCAGAGCTGCACGGCCCTAAGGAGAGTAAAAAAGAGAGAGTGGAAGAGCTAGAAGGAAGGAAGGAGAAAGGGAGGAAATAGATGGTGGGAGAGGTAAAATTTAGAGAGTGTAGTCTAGTCCATATACTCTCTGGGCAAACTAAACATTATTACACTAATTATACTAAATATTATAGCTCTACTTACTATTTCTTGTTCCACTCCTCTGCCTCTAAGCTTTCTTTTTTTTCTGTTTTCCATTTTCCTGTTTTGTTTCTTTCTACCTGCTTCACTGGTTACGTCTATCTTCTGTCTCCCATCTCTCTCTCTCTCTCTCTCTCTCTCTCTCTCTCTCTCTCTCACTCTCTCTCTCTCTCTCTCTCCCTCTCTCTCTCTCTCTTTCTCAGCTAGTTGGCCAAATGAATGTGATGAATATGTAACAGCAGCTGTTGTTGTTTATAACATTAGCTCCCCCAAAACCTGAAGCATCTTAATAGACTTCTCCGCTGCTTTCCTTTCCTCTACTTACCTCCAAAACATCCTCCTTTCCTCTTCATCTCTCTCTTCACTGCTCTCCTCCCTTCTTTCTCCAAAGCACTGTTAATTGGCCTCTCATATCCTCTCATCTTTTCTCCTTTCCTCTTCTCTACTCCCCCTTTCTTCTCCTTGCTTTATTCAAAGCATCTTAATGCATCCCTCCACTCCTCTCTTATCTTTCTCTAAAGCATCTCTCCTTTCCTCTCCTCTCCTCTCTTCTCCTCTCCACAATTAATATATTAAGCGAGAAGAGAGAGAATGCGTTCCCACACACTGTGCACACACACACACACACACACACAAAAACATACAGTATATACATACACACACATCTGCACACACCAACTTACTTGTATGGGATGTGCTTGCTGCCATTGACCAGCGCCAAGATCACGTTTCCAAGGGCGGAGAGCGAAAGGCAGAGAGGGGCCGAGCTTGGGGAGGAGCTCTCCCTGCTCCTCCCACCTCCTCCTCCTCCTCCTCCTCCACCAAGTACTTTGACATCGCAGCTGCCCAGGTCCAGGAGGTGCAGGCGACTGCGACCTCCTGACACTGGAAAGGGAGAGGAAGGGGGCAAGAATGGAGGAGGGAAGACAGATGAGAGGGATGGGGAGGTAGAAGGAAAAGGAGAAAGTCAAGCAACTGAAAAAAGAAAAAAAGTTTAGTGATCATTTTGCCACCATAAGCAACACCTAACAGTCATGTTGCGTTGTGTATGCGTTACATACTATCAAAGTTAATAAAGTCAATAAAGAAGTCCATTCATTTGTGAGGGAAAAAAAAATCTTCATCCCTATGAATGAGAAGATAAGATGAAACCCTTTGGGGGCATTGGGTCGTTGCTGCAGAAAATGTAATAAGATGCATGGATTTGTTTGCAGTTGTTACTTACAGTATTGATACTTACTATAAATATGGATTACTGTATGTATACATATAACATTATAAAAATATAGCAATCTGATATGATGGTAATTTTGGGAGTATGTTTAATTTTGGGAGTAATTTTGGAGTTACTTGATGGGAAACTTGGTGAAATTTAGCTCAGCTGAGGTTTAAACTATTAAAAATGTAAACTGTATGAGTCAGAGATATGTGAAGACAGGTTAGGAACGGTGTGTGTTCCCAAGTTAGTTGTTAATGTCAACATCTATTTAAAGAATAGTCCTGTCATCACACCAAGCATCCTCACTCCCTGCATGTGATCTCGCTCTTGCTCTCTCTCTGTCTCTCTCTCTCTCTCTCTCTCTCTCTCTCTCTCTCTCTCTCTCTCTCTCTCTCTCTCACACACACACACACACACACACACGCTGCCTCTTTCTCTCACACACGCACCCATACGCACACACTGACAGGCACTATTATCGCTGTGATATTTTGGTCAGACGTTTGTCACAGTCTTTCTTTGTCAAACACACACAGAAGCTCACACTACCAGTACATTACCACTGAGTTTATTTATGTAGACAAGTGTGAATGGGTGATATGTCGGTGAATTAATCTGAAAGGAAAACTGGCAAAGATATGTTCAGGCTGTCAGGGTCTGTGCAGGTATGTATGCACCTCTGCCAAGAATCTGATGCTTCATATGAGATCTATCTATTGATCCATAAGGACTATATATACAGTGTATATGGGTGAATATACTGCCTGACTCCTTTGTTTGTCTTTTCCTTGTGGTATTAGAATATATATGGCATGTGCATGACAGCATGTGCTCTACTTTATTATTAATAGAAGTAGTAGTCACAGTAGGCTACCTGTAGTAGCTAGTAGTAGTAATAGTTGTTTTACTGACCCTTTCGTTTGCCCTTAATAATGATTATTACCATTACTATTATTATTATTATTATTATTATTATATTTATAATTGTTATTAGAAATAGTAGTTAGTGGTAATGACAGTTGCAGTAGTATTAGTATTAGTTTTAATGTTTTGGTATTAGTATTTGTAATAATAGTAGTAGTAATGGTAGCACTAGCAGTGTTGGCACTAGCAGTAGTGGTAGTAGAGTACTTACTCCCTCCTTTGCCCGTCTTTTCCATGCGGTACTGGTATATGTGTAATGTAAACAGCATGTGGGAGTTTCTGTGTTCTTCTTCAGTGGTGTTGGGGCGTTGGCTGCTGTGGCGTGCTGCTATGGCCGCATCCAGAAACCAAGCTGCCTTCTCCGGGGTCGGGGCACGCAGTTCTGACTGGTTCTGAAGCTGTAAGATGTGGGGGAAGAAAAAAGGAGAGCGGAGGGGGAGGGGGAAGAGGTTAGCGTGTGTGTGTGTGTGCGTGTGTGTGTGTTCTGCAATGGTTGCCTGGTCCAGGAGCCAGGCTGCCTCCTCTGGGATTGGTGGCAGTAATTCTGATCTGGACTGCAGGAATGGGCAGCTTGTGTTTATACTCGTAGCATGTGTGTGTGTGTGTGTGTGTGTGTGTATGGGTGCGTAAGTCTTTTCTGCTAAAGTGACTAAGAACCAGCCCCTAGTCACACATATCATGACCATGGTTATGTCTGCAGGCTAATGGTGCGAATGTTTAGCAGCCTTGGACATGGTGATGAAGCGTCAGTGAACTTGAGGATAGTGAAGCTCCCGAAGACAAGAGACAGACAGCTGAGAAGACTTTAGCTCTCATTGGTAGCCTGGCCATGTGGAGACTCTCCTTTAGACACTGTTTACCTGCCCAGAAGTGTCCAAACATTGATAAAACCTTGTACTATGTGGATCCACATAGTGTACCGGTCTGATTGGTGTATTCAAATAAAGCATTTATAATTTGCCTGCATGTATGGGAGAAAGAGATAGAGAGAAACAGAGAGGAGTGAGAGAAGAGATTGGCTGTGTGTGTGTGTGTGTGTGTATATGTGTGTGTGTGTGTGTGTGTGTGTGTGTGTGTGGTTGCAGTTATACTGTATATTTATAGGATTAGAGTGTCTCTGATACAAGCGCATCTGTGTAATCCTTAACTAATCTGACATAATCTCATCAGTAATGATATCCTGCAGTACCACACACAGACACACCCACACACACACACACACACACACACACGCACGCAGACTGTCACGTAGTCTCTCTTTTACTTTTACACACATGCACACACACACACACACACACACATACACACAAACCCATCTACAATCTCATCCTAATGTTCACACTAAGTGGTTCCACGGTGATGATTCAGTAGTCTAGTGGTTTATGGGAATACCACATACTGTTGTTTCTCCAGCCACTGACTGTTCACCAGGTTCACCCAGAAGGAGCTACCACCTTGTCTAAAAGAATTGGAATAAAGACAGTTTATTTTTTGAGAGTGCTGACTCTCCTGTCAGTTTTTTCATGTCTGACATCGTCTTTCTTTAGTTCTGACATGAACCAGCCAGGAGCAGTTGTTTTAAAAAAATATATATATATAAAAAATGATGTATTTCTGAACCAGGTATTTAAAAAACTATGAAAAAATATGACTCATTTTGCATACTTTGTACACATTTAGTTTGTCTGTGTGTGTGTGTGAGAGACAGAGCAGGACAGAGAGAGAGAGATAAGGCACTCTAATAGCATACTAAAGCTCTTATACTCTACCTGCTGCTCTGAGGTGAGTGTGTGTGTGAGGTATGTACGTTATCTATGTGTGTGTGCATGTGTGCGTCCCATGGCTGTTAGCTAGCTAGCTAAGACAACAGAGAACTGCCTGAGGCTAGAGACACAAAGGTAAAGCATGCTGATACAAGGCCTGAGGCTGTTCACACACACATGCGCACACAGACACACACACACACACACACACACACACACACACACACACACACACACATACACAGTTCCTTCTACACTAGCCTCATCACAGAAAGTATAGTAATGTCCTAATGCTGCTGTGAGCTGCAGTGTGTGTGTGTGTTAGAGACAAAACGAGAGAGTGTACATCTGTGCCCATGTGTGTGAGTGAGAGTGAGAGAGAAAGAAAGAGAGAAAAAGTGTTTGTGTGTGTGTGTATACCTGCATGCCACAGATGGGGTCTTCACACAGATACACTCCAGGTGACTGTCCATCCTGTAAGCTCCCTGTAGCCACTTCAGACAGCAAGTCCTTCAGGTTCTCCTCTTTACCCCAGACCTAGACACACACACACACAAACACACACACACACACACACACACACACACACACACACAGAACTCAGTGTCGTAGATAGATCATGTAATGTAATGATGTAGTTTACTGTAGATAGCAGTAGTCACTTCATGAACTGGTAAAACTGATCCATGTGTAAATACCGTACAAAATCCATTAACAGCCTTTATTTACCTCAACAAAAGAGCGAAACAGGCTATTATTGGAGACAGGCCATCATTTCTTTTGGCAGGTCCACAATACCCAGTGTGCCCAAAAGTGAGAGAAATGTGCTGCACAAATGTATACAATTTCCTTTTAGACCTATAAGAAAGTGCAGAAAGTGGATGCACACCTAAATCTTAATGAGATGCAGACTCTCAGAAAACTAGTACACAATAAAGGAACCTGACTAAGGCTTTCATGCCGAAACCCTGGTCCTTCTTTAACAAGGACACCGATAGACATGAAGCAGCCTACACAGTTCAGCAGTGTTGCAGGGAGGAAACTGTAACAGTACCAGTAGAAGTCTATAGAGAACAAATTCAAATTGAGGTCCCGTCAGTAACACTGACCTCGACTGCCGAGACACGGACAGAGAAGCGCGCTCCCGTTTTCTCCTTCCTCTCGTTGATGAGTTTAAACAACCAGGAGATGGCACAGGGGATTATACCCAGAGTCTGAAGAGAGTCATCACGACCAATCATAGTGTAGGATTTACCTAGAGGACGGATGGAGAGAGACAGAAAGATAGAAAAAGCCAAGAAAAAGAGAGAGAAAATACAGTCATCAAAAAGCACATCATCATAAAAGATTTTCATGGAAAATTACTTTCTATGAATGCGTGTGTCAATGCATGTACTTCAGCTAGAAACCAGGCATGAAATTAGCGTGCTTGAGTGAGTGTGCAAGTGTGTGCGCACGTATGTGTACCCCCCACCGAGCCTCCAGACCTGTCCCTTTGAGCCACAGGATGCCGATGCCCCCCCACCCGCTCTGGCTGTCAGGCATGGGAGATCAAACACACATCTAAACAAAGCCATATGTCACATCTACACCGACACATACACACAAACAGAGGATAGCAATGACATCAAAAGCCTGACTCCTGTGATGCAGGGTAGAGAAACGTGTGATTTATTCCAAGATTACATGGAGAGGAGGTTGGCAACGACATTGTAATGTTCCATTGTTCTCCCTCACTGGTTCCTGGAGCTACTAGTCTTTCTGTCATAAGAAGGATGCGTTTCATGATTTGTGACAAATAATTTCTCAAAGTCACACTGAAATTAAAACTGACTTTTTCATACTTTTTTTTTTTTTTTTTGGCTCATTCTAACTATCATACCATACACTTATTTGACAATTTATGCCAAAAAAATTACAGCAGTTTTATTTTATTATAATTTTTATTGTATTTTTATATTAAAATCTAATTAATTTTACTTCCTGGAAAAGGGGAAATCTTAAGTGGTGACTTGTGTACCAGGAGGCATACGTGCATTCAAATTGCAACCAATAAAACCATCACAGATTTTTTGACAATCCCGCCCCTCTGCCCCTCCCATCAAATAAAACTGCCTTTCTCTATTGAACTGATATCCCATTGGGTTACACATGACCCCTTCCTGTGTTATATCCCGGCCCAATAGCCATTTTCAACAGGAGATGCATCACATTAAGGAAGCTAGACGTTTCGTTGTGACTATAAAAAATACACTCTCATCAAAACTAGGGGAGATATACACTCTCATCAAAAAGTGTTGTATAGTACCAGAAACTGTCTCTTTAGCTATGTTTCATAGTAGAACCCTTTTTGGTGCAGTAAAGAACCCTCAAGGAATGCATGAAATGTGGCAAATCAGTGGTATAAAAAAACTGTGTAAGAATCACACTGAGTACTTTAATCTGATTTAATGGATTTATCATTTTTCCCACGTCACAGCCGAGGGCATCACAAGGCACATTCAGGTCAGGCAGTCAAATTGATCCAGTTGGGCCAGAACAGGGTCTATGTAAGTAATGTGATTAAAGTAACTCATTACTTTGCAACACATTACTTCCAACACTGGCTGTTCTGTGGTGAGGAGCTGGATACCTGGCCGACACACTGGAACTACAACCGCTTTGACGTAACTTTCATTTTTAAATAAAAAGTCAAAGTAATTTCAATGTATTTCTATCATGAAATTTATTGAAATATCTCACACTGCTCATTTTAAATCACAGCAGTCAGTACAAACAAAGTTGGAGGAGACACTGGCTGACTGGTTATCTGTCTGTCTAAGTGAGAGGAGGAGACAGAGGAGGAGACAGAGACGGACTGGTTGTCTGTCCACATGGCTGAAAGGCTGGTTGAAGAAATGGAGAGACGCTAGCTGACTGGTTGTTTGGAGAAGAGGAGGAGACTGGCTGACTGGTTGGAGTAGAGGAGGAGATATTGGTTGACTGGTTGGTGAAGAGGAGGATATGCTGGTTGACTGGTTGGTTGGTGAAGAGGAAGAGATGCTGGCTGATTGTGTGTGTATGTGTGTTTGTGTGTGCGCATGTGTGTATGTGTGTGTGTGAGTCTTTATGCAATTACACATCTGTGTGATTGTTTATGAGCAGCTCGTAGCTCCATATTGTTTTTTTCTGTTCTAACTATCAGAAGCTGTCAAAAAATGCTAAGACAGCTGACTGTACCACTGGCTAACACAACACAACTACATATTGATGCTCTGCTACAGACAACAGTGCAGCGTGTGTGTGTGTGTGTGTGTGTGTGTGTGTGTGTGCATGTCTGTCTCGTTGCTGGATATTCATCCTAAGCCTTGAGAATAGAACTGTTGATGCTATCAGAGGGTGAACAGGGTGAGATACTATGAGAGAGAGTGAGAGAGACACCAAAGCCAACAAGGCAGCACTGTATCATAAATCTAAAACATACACACGCGCTATTACTCAGTTACCCATAAAAGGATGATCTAAAGCCAATAATCCAATAACCGATAATAAAATCTATCAATCAGAAATGACGTAAAGCCAGAGGATTGAATTAGATTCCTGAAGAATCTTTTTGATATTGAGGTTTATTGTATTACCGCTGTTCCATGAAAATCTTGTTGCACATTTTTTGCCCACACACACACACACAGGCACACACACTGTGTGTGTGTGCCTGTGTGTGTGTGTATGTGTGTGCGTGCGGCACACGTCTGTGTCTGAGTCTCTATGTGTGTGTGTGTCTACAGCCAAGGGCCACAGAGCCAAAGATAAATGCTCCTTGTATTTCTTTCCCCATTTTAATTAGAAAAAAGGTAATGCCTTTATAACGCAGCCTCATTAAGTCCCATGGCCCCAGGTGAGCTATAACGCAAAGAACTGTCTCATCTGCTGCTACAGTGGCAGCCATTTAAAGCCTATCTAGCAAGGTCAGGGGAACTTCATAGCAATACTAAAATCATATATCCATAACAGTAAAATTGATTGAAAGAGCAAACTGTCTTGTGATGAATCTTTAAAGTATATAAAAGCCCTTGCAGTGTCTCAGCCAGCACACCCAGTCATGTGTATCACCCATCATGACTGACACCAATCACAACCCAACACTGACAATAAGACGCTATATTTATGCTGAGTGGTTCACACTAACACTTGCTGCTACTTTTACTTCTTAGCCAGGTCTTAATCAGGGTACGAAATTTACTTTTTTTTCCAGAGGGAATACTTGTGTGGCCATTTTTAAGGGCATTTTGGTCTTTTTCACCCAGTCATAGTCTCCCACAAATCACCTACAGTGGCCCACGAGGGACAGCAGTCACTTGCATGTGTGAATTTGACAACAAAAAAATTTGAGCGCAATGAGATGCAAAAAAGAGATATTATCTTGCCCCTTCATTTTTATCTTATGAAGTTTCAAGGGCATTTTTGCCCAGATTATTGATGAAGCTTCCCTCCACCTCCCCAGCCTCCACTTGTCTACTCTATTATCTAGAGAGGCTGTCTACTGTGTATGTGACGGTTATGTTGACTATATCGTCATCAGGAGGATGTGCATCTGTTTGTTTGGTTCTATACAGTATGTGCCATTTGGGGGGGGGGGGGGTGTTGGTGGGATTTGTGTGTTTAAAGCCAAATACAACTGTATACTCTCACATGAGAAAGATTTTACGACTGAATCATGATTTTGCGTGTGCCTGAATTCACCTTTTCTATGGACTTTACAAGTGACTAATTCCCTGCACAGTGGTGTGCATGTTGTCTTTTATTTTTGCTAAGTGTAACTGCATTACTATTCGTTCCAGTGAACGGTCTGACCTTCAGAACAGGAGTGTTCCCTGCTGAACTGTCTGCTTTTGTCCTAACTCTAACTGCCTGAATGAAAGTCACAAGCCAAGGAGGATAAAACTGCTTGTATGTACAGGGAAACACTTGGCAGGGCCTGACCCAGGGTTAGATTGTGTGTGTGTGTGTGTGTGTGTGTGTGTGTGTGTGTGTGTGTGTGTGTGTGTGTGTGCGTGTGTGTGCGTGTGTGTGCGTGTGTGTGTGTGTGTGTGTGTGTCTCTCTGCTTGTTTGTCTGTCTGTCCGTCTGTCTGTCTGTCTGTTTGGTTCTTGTACTCTGTTCTGTGAACATGGACATGATCAAGGAAGAATGGTTGTTGAAAGGCTTAAGACAGACGTGTGCCTGTGTGTGTGTGTGTGTGTGTGTGTGTGTGTGTGTGTGTGTGTGTGTGTGTGTGTGTGTGTGTGTGCTTGTATGGGTCCAGACATGTTCCAGTGTGCAGTGAGGGGTCCTGACCCTTGTTAAGTCAGCCTCTCTGAAAACCAGCTTCAGAAGGATTAGAGAGAGAAAAGGAAGACAGAAAGACACAAATAGAGAGAGGGAGAGCGGGCAGACTGAGAATGCTTTCAGCTTCAACAGACACTAATCCTCTTCTTTCTCTCTCTCTCTCTGATAGTTGAGGGCCAATGGAGAGACAAGCCAAGCCAGTGAAAGACTGTCACACTGACAGTCAGACACACACACACACACACACACACACACACTAACAATGATTCACAGGCCAGAAATGCTCTGATTTTGTGGCCCATGTGTTTGATTGCGTGAGTGAGTGAGAGACAGAGAGAGAGAGAGTGAGAGACAGAGAGAGAGAGAGTGAGAGACAAGTGAGAGAGCGACAAAGAGAATGCTTGTGTGTGTGTGTTTATGTGTATGCATGTGTGTACGTGTGTGTGTGCGTGCTCACAAGTGTGCATGTATGTGTGTGCGCATGCAAATTTATGTCCATGACAGTGTACATATATTTGTATGTATATGTCAATGTGTCAGTCTATGTGTGTGTGTGCGTTTGTGTGTGTGTTTGTGTTACCCAGCTTGGAGTGTCCAAAGCAGAAGACACAGCCATCTGCTCCATTCACCACCGACTGAATCACCTCGGCAACCGTTCCTGCACACACCTCCGCCTAGCAACAAGCAGACAGACAGAGAGAGAGAGGAAGAAAGACTTAGGAAGAGGGTTAAGTCAAATTAAATACCTAAAAGTACAGATACAGACGGCTACAGCTAACCGGTGAGTGTTGATACCATTCTTTACACCTCTTAGCATTGAAAGGTTATCAGTTCTTACCATTTTACAGTCTGTTGACAGTAGTTACAGCTACATCTTACTGTTAACATAGCTATCTTCACATCGTGTCAACAAGAATACAAAAAAGACACATATATGTGTGGTTGTGACCGCAAGGCCCAGGAATATGGATTCAATACTAAAAAAAGGATCTTTATTGAAGACCGCCATGAGCTACGTGTTTCGCATACAGTTTCATCAGGCTTATCCATATTATTTTTTTTGTGTTGAATCAATAGTCCTGGGCCTTGAGTGTGCGGTTACAAACACACATACTGTATATGTGGAGTTTTTCACTTTATCTTGGATGACCTTGCAGCCTCCAGCAACTACGAGTATATGCTGTGCACAAAGCCTTATCTTTTTTTTTATTTAATACAGAAAAGATGTTTACATTTAGTTCATAGACAGTCTAAAAGTAAGTGGTTTGGATGGAAAACTACAAGTACGGAAAGGTCGTGCAATTTTCCTCCTAAAACCAGCTTGTCTGTGTGTATGTATACTTTTTTTTTTAAGAAATCCTTATTTTTCACTGCACTCCCATGAAAGGTTTCCTATCAACATGGCATCCTTTGTTCTCCAAACTCTTCAAACATTTCCCTTACCTGCGATGCGTCATGAGGGAACGCAGCATCAAAAGTAAACATCTTCGGAGGGACCTGATTGGCTCCTGCCCTTTTCTGGGAGGCGGCCCCTGGTGCCTGATTGGCTGAAGGGTCCATGATAGTGATCTGTTTCTTCCTGGGATCCACTTTAAGGAAGGAACTGGACTCAGCTGCGTCAGACTGAGACACTGGACACACACGCACCATGACTTTCACCTGAGGGTAACACACACACACACACACACACACACACACACACACACACACATAGATATTCAAATAATTAGAATAGAATAGAATAGAATAGAATAGAATAGAATAGAATAGGACACGTTCAGAAGAGACATAGGCAAGATTATCTTGGAGCAATACAAACATGGATCCAGATGTTAAAAAGAAAATTCACCCTTAAACCAGCTCTTGCACTGGTTTGTTTTGTCATATAATCTTCAAAGTGGAAATCTGTTATCTATCTGATCAGATACTGTAGAAGCCATGGAAACAAGGCCGTAATCAACAGCCACAGGACACACACATCCTCATGCACATGCAAATGTTATTGCAGCTTAAAGTGGTAGTCCACAAGATTCTCGCGGTGACATTTTGGGTGCTAAACGCTCATTACTGTGGTGTTTTTGCACTGAACGCCTCATAGATCACTCGTCAATCAAACACCAGTGTCATCAGTGCTGTGACGTATTTTTCCTTCAATTTTCTGTTGATGGAGTGTGAGTTTCTGTAGGTGGCGCTCTTTTCTTTTTCTTTTCAGCCATGGTGGCTATCACTGCTCATGCTAACTGCTCAGTTCTTCTTCTGTTTATTCCAAACCAGCGTTCACTTCTTGTGCACCTGAAGAGTTTCCCCAGGAAAGACCTACTCTACACTGGGGATTGTTGCTTTAATGCTTTATGTTACGCAAAATATGTTAGTACTGTACATGTACTGTACGTTTTGAATGGTTTAGTTGACTGTACAGGTTTCATATTTAAATGTACTGTAGGCTTGTTACTAGAAGGCATCTGACCTCACCTGAACCTCAGCAGCACTGTGACTCTCAAAGAGCTACATCACTCAGCTGTTTAGTTCTTTTAAGACTTACATGGAGAGGTACACATGCGCTCGCTCTCTCTCTCTCTCTCTCTCTCTCTCTCTCTCTCTCTCTCATCCTTCAGTGCTTTTCTCTCCCTCCACTCTCCCCCTTTACTTCTCTCTTTCGTTGTCCCTCTCTTTCCTCTCTAACCTAAATCCCTCTCTTTTTCTCCCTTCACCACTCTCTCTCTCTCTCTCTCTCTATTAACTCCCTGCCACACATCAAAGCCTGAAGTGTAGGAATCCTATTTTAGCTTTCTCTACTCCCTTTGCTCTTCCTTTCCTCCCACTCCTGTCACAAGCTGTTAGCAGTCACATTTCCTGCCTGACAGCTGCTGTTGTTTTCTTTGATATCGGAGGGAAGAAAAAGCTGCGTCATCGAATCCCAGTCTGTTCCAGAACAGTCTAACAGATAAACAACTTCTCTCTCTCCGAGTTGAAGGTGTTTGAAAGTTTGAGGTACTGTACTTTCTAGCGGTCTATTCTCTCTATCTCTTACTGTCAGCCTTGGTCTGTCTCTTCTCATCTGGGTGAATCATTCTCTCTCTGTCTCTCTCGTTCTCTTGTTCCATCTCCCTCACTGTATCCATCTGTCTCTCGGGCCGATTTACGACAGATTTGCCCATCCTGACAATTGGTGGGGGGAATCCTGATAGGATAGGATAGGAAGTTTATTGTCCTCGAGAGGAAATTCTTTTCATATAACACAACATTCCATAAATACAGAAACCACAGACATTAATGTAAATTACAAACATACAGACATTTCCAACATTTCCAAACAGTAATTCTATAGAGGGGGAGAGGCTTGGCTGATAGGAGGCTCGGTTGGGAGCGATGGTCCACACAGATTATCTGATGCTGTGAAGGATTTGCAGATTCAATCTTAACCACAGCAGTCTCCTCACAGACTCCAAGCCGCCCCCATCACATCGAACATGTTTGATATTTACGACCCGACGTCTGGACGGTCCGGAAGTGTGTGGGAATCACAGATTTATTCCAAGAGCAGAGACTGCAAATATCCAATGAGAGCCAAGTTTTGTTAGATTAAAAAAAGTGTCTCGCCCAGCTGTTCACATTTAAGAGTTGTATTAAAAAGTTAGATGAATGATAATAATGCTTTACTATTTAAGGTCCTTGAAATTAGAAGCTTTGGGAACCCCTGTCCTAGTATGAATGTGAGTTACTAACTGGGCTAACTTTACCTTTTTTCTGATGAAGCCTACTCACCTCCAGCTCTCATCTCTCTAGCCACAACTTTACCCAAACTATGTTTATGTGTTTTGTTTGTTGTTGTGTTTTTTTTGGTAAAAATCTACTTAAAAAAAGCTTAGACAGGTAACAAAAAACAGCTATTGGTGTATCTTATATTCCTGGGTCAATTTTTCTTATTCTCATGGATAACTAGCTATCTATCTAAAACATCAACAGTAAATGTTGGTAAAGGTTTTGGTGTCTCTCTATTGACACGTATAACCCACAGCTGAATGCAACAAGTCCACACTCCTTTTTTGGGGGTTGTCAAAAGGCATTCTGGGAAATGTAGCAGATCACTGACTGACGTAGATGTAGGCGAGGTAAGTGAGTATGACAATAAAGTAAATTACAGCACTTCATCACAAAAAGACTCCTGGAATGTACTGAACATCACAGATTGATGGCACATAACAGTTAAGAGTATCTGAGGGTGGAATTTTCTTTTAATGCACATTGCATTAATGTTCATATTAAAGAGAGGGTCACGAGTTCCTGCAAGATTAGAGGTCCTGACGTCCGTGACAAATCCAGAGTCAGTAGGATAATCACAGTTATGTTTTTAAATGTGTGATACCAAGTCCTTGCCTCATCATCTAGTGTGAGCATATTATGACTGAGAGACAAAAAGACCCATCATTATATATGTGATGCGATGCATTTTCAAAATCGGGTTTTATATCCTCTAGTGTGTCCCCAGTGCTGAGGTGCAGGGCAGATGAAAAGATTACTGTGTTTCCTTAACTATGCAGCTGTTAAGAGAGAAGGAGAGGGAGGAGAGAAGATCTTTTGTCAGTGTTTGCTTGTTAGCGCAGATGAATCATCGTCTGAAGTGTGATTCCACTCCGCTTCCAGTTAAACGCTACCATGGGATTACGAATCACGCAGCGTTCCCCAAACGCTCCAAACTGCACTGAAACAACCTTCACAAAAACACACCATGAAGGGGGAAATGTTGCAATGTTAAACTAAGGATTTATTCACATAAATTCATATTTAGCTGTGAGCATCATAGGTAAAACGATAGGTAAACTATGCAGTCGGTGACCAAAAGGAAAACAACTACTAATTTAACCTCAAAATTATGAATTAACCTTATTTTCATGTCTTACCATAATGTATACTATGAATTTAGACCACTGACTTGGAAATGTGTTTAAACTTTATTTCACAAGTAAACTACCCTCCACTGCATTATTGTGCTGTTACATAATATCAATGAACTACATACTGCAAAAAGATTTTAAATTTGCATGTTTTTTGCTACAAATTATTTGCTATAAATTATTTCATGGCCCTGGAGCAAAGAGCCACAGGCATACAAGAATGATGTCATGTCATACTGAACGAACAGGAGTCACTATGGAGCATCTTAAATGATACATGTAAATGTGTTGTAAAAAATAAAAGCATAAAAGCCTGCTGGTAACTAACATATCCTGTCACGTAAAAGCATGAAGGCAAACAGTAAAATTATAAGAGCTCTTTCTATGCTGCACTCAAGCACACACTCTTTGTCGCACACACACACACACACACACACACACGCACACACAAGCACACACACCTAATACAACACATTAACAGGCTTTCCTTTGGTTGCATCATTAAATGACCATAGGCCATCTTTGACAGTTGGTTCAATAAACTGTATGTGTGTGTGTGTGTGTGTGTGTGTGTGTGTGTGAGAGAGAGAGAGAGAGAGAGAGAATATGTGTTTGTGTTAATGCCTTGCTCAGATGAAGGTGATGGGCGTGTGTATATTTAAATGTGTTTGCGAGTGTGTGTGTATGCGTTCATGCATGTGGGTGTGTGATAAATCCAGATGCCACCTGAATACAATAAATGAGTAACCTTGGCAACCTGGGTAACCTGGGATACTGAGGCGTAATGTCAGGTCAACACTTGATCTTAAAAGAAGATCCCCTCGCAATACACACATACACACACACACACTCTCACACTTAGATCCAGAGCTGCGCCCTCTCCTGACCCCAATAAAAGAGCCCATCACATCAGTAAGAGCCCGAGGGGGAAGGATTTTACCGTTGCGCGCTTTACAAGGCGTAACTCATAAAGTCCTCCCCCCTGAGAGCCCATTTCCTCTTCATGTCTGAGAGTGTGAAAGGTAAGAGAGGGTTAGGTAAGAGTGTGCGTGTGTGATGGCAAGAGGTATAAATGGGGCTATACTGCTATTCACAGTGTCCCTTTTTCAAAATATTGAGGGTGTGTGTGAGATGGCAATAAGGTATAAACAGGACCATTAACCGCTATGTCATTCTCCTTTTTTCAAACTATCAAGGGTCTATGGTGACAATTAAAAAAACAAAACATCAGAATTGATGCATCGGAGCCAAAGTTATGCTATTTGTAAGTGACGCCATTTTTCATTCTCACTGAGGGAATGACTCAGTCCATCATAATAAATAGTACAGCATCCAGACGGCTGGACAGCATTTGTGGCAATGCTGCAAACATTCAGTAGATCTCAGGCTTTATCAGAAAAAAATTACACCTTTTGGTTCTGATAGAGCCTGAGTCAAGATGAAGTGTATGTGCGTGTCTTTATACGCATGTGTGTGTGTGTGTGTGTGTGTGTGCCCACAGTATTCTCAGAGGATCTCTGGCCTAGTTCCACTGGTGAATCAATACATGTGGCAAAGAGCCATGGCCAATATGACATGCAGACACACATGTACATACACACATATGCATGGGAGAACATAGAAACCACACAAAGCTAATGGACTCTTTGTTCTGGTTAATGAAAAACACAAAAAGAAATATGGGGGTGGGGGGGCGGGGGGATGAAGAGAAAGGCTGAGGCAGTGATTTGTCTTGTTATTTGTTTTGGGAGAGATGAAGGGAGAGCAGGCGAGAGAGAGAGAGGGAGAGAGAGAGAGAGAGAGAGAGAGAGAGAGAGAGAGAGAGAGAGAGAGAGGGGTCTCTAACAAACCAACTCCCCAGACACTAACACAACACTCCCACAGTGATCTCATTGCACTCTCGCCCTCTTTCTCCATCTCTCTAGATCTCTGTTCATCACTTCATCTCTCTCTTTACCTCCCTCTCTCCTTCTCTCTCTCTCTCTCTTTATTTAGCTCTCTCCCCCTCCATCCTTCAGTCTCTAGCTGGCTCTCTCTTCCTCTCTCCTCTTCTCTCCACCACTCCTCCCCCCACACCACACACCTTTCTCAGTCTCCCTTTTTGTTTCTCAACACATAGACCTCTCCCTTCTCTCTTTACCTTTGCTCGATATCACTGTCCACCCACTCCATTTCTCTCCATTTTCTCTTTGTCCCGTTTCTCTCCTCTCCCTGTCTCTCCTTCTCTCCCTTCCCCATAACAAACGACAAGACAAATCGCAGCCTCTCCCTATTATCCATTCTTTACTTTTTCTCTTTCTCTCACACTTCATGCTGCAGTGAATACTAATGCTAGGAGGCGGGCGATCAAGAGTGAAACAGATTAGAGAAAAGACAGAGAGAGCGAGAGAAAGAAGGAGACGGTAGAGAAGTGAGTCCTGTCTGTGAATATTTTAACAGTGTGTTAACTCTTAAGCAAAACATTTGTATCTACGCTCTGCAGTAGCGCCTGTGTGTCTAAGCCTGTGTGAGATTTGATTCCTACTCTCTTCATACTAATATTTATGCAGTGAGTCTGTCCTAAAGCACAATCCCACTGTGTTTGACATGTACATGTAGGTCTGATGTTATTATTGGTCTAATAGACCCTCTTTTTTTTTTATCTTTATTCAGCGATGGTTTGCTGAGCAGGCTCTTTTTCAGCAACACCCTGCATCACAATAGATGCATTTACATGGAGCTTTTTATTCCACTAATAATCCCAGTCAGTCAAAGCCCAGTCAGAATAAAAATGCCTTATGTAACCACCTCAATCAGAATAAACTGGCCCATTCTGAACGAAATTTAATTGGTTCATTTGATTATTTCATAATCTGTGACATCAATGACATTTACTTTTTTGCGTGAGAAGTTGAATCGTTGCGGGTGCAAAACAAAACATCTGTTGCTGACACTTTTTGAGTTGTACGTTCTGATAAAACTGTTGCTTCATCTTAAAGCAATAACGGTGCCAAGCGTCCGACGCACGTCCATCTTTTAAAAACATACGCCCATGTTAGAGTGCTGGATTCTGCCAGAAACTTTTATTCTGATTACATACTGTGGAGCATGTAAACGCACACCATGCGATCCTTTTAGTTAGTGCTCATGTAAACACTTGTGGGGGAATATTCAATCAGAAGGATTTCATTCAAAATGAAAAAATATGGCTCATGTAACCGCAGCTACTCATATGTTAGACACCTCATAGCTGCCCAGTACAACCACTGCCTTCTACTGTTGGCCACTGAGCAGCTCCACTGGAGCAGTTTGGGGGTTAAGTGCCTCACTAAAGGGAGACGGCAGATGTTGAGGCAGGGGAGAGAGCCACAAATTGTAACTCCCCACCCTGACTTTCCCAGACATTAGTGCTACTCTTTTATCTTTTGTATCTCTTGTCTGTACTTTTGCACTTTTTAATTGTAAATCTTTTACTGTATTTTTTATTACTCTGTAAAGCACTTTGAATTGCCTCAGTGTATGAAATGTGCTACACAAATAAAGCTGCCTTGCCTTTCCTTGCTTTGCCTAAATGCGTCTTAAACACGTTGACACAAACCTATAGGCCTACTTAAACACAAATGATGAAACTTTATTAATAACCTAAAAGGAGTCAAATTTTTTCTGATAAATGGACTTGACTGGTAACACACTCTTGATAGAGAGCTTCCTGTTCCTCCTCTTTGCGCACCACATTAAACCACAATGAAGGCTTTCGGCCAATTTAGATAAAGGAATTCAGCTAAATAGCAACAAACATTCCTGAGCTGAAAGAGGTTGGTTCAATAGTCCCTCACTGCAGCGCTTCATTACTATTGGCTGGAAAATCAATACAAGACTCAGACTGAGCCCTAATTGGTTCACAAAGACTGTTTCCAGCTGCTGGGATCTTATTAACACACACACACACACACACACAAACACACACACACACACACACACACTGTACATTCACATGGATGCATGCACACACACACACAAACCTGTGTGCGCACATGCAAGCACACACATACATATATACGTAGATAGATAGATACAAATACCATATGGGAATAGCAAGTTCAGGCTTGGGATCAATTCTAATTTTAACTCATTTATTCATTCCAACTCAGTTCACACAGCGATAAGATCCACAAAGGCTGTTTTCAATTAGAAGTATTGCATAGACCTTAGAGCTGTGAGGTGTGTGTTTGCGTGTTCTGTGTTATCCTATTAATTCTGCACTGATGGGCCTCTACATCAAGAAACCACCTCTCTAACAGAAAATGTGAAACAATAGTAAAGCATTATAATTTTGTTTAACTTCAAACCAAAACTGGCCCAGAATGTATTGGTCCAAACAATTAGCCCAAACCACCTCCTGTACCAAAAATATAGATGAAACACTGAGCAGTGTAGCATGGATAAGTAAAGAATGCCTTTGCATAGAGAACTTTAAATGCAAACAAAATCATAGGAAGTGCAACCATCTTCTACAACAGACTGACAGTGGGAATTCGTGCTAACAACTGATCGATCAAGAGCTAAGCTGGATGTTTTTGGATGAAACAATAGTGTTGAAATAGTTGAGAGTATTTGTCAGTAAACTAGCTGGCTAATACTCCTGGTACCAATGTAACTTTCTTACACCTAAGATGTCTGCTGTAGATTTCCATCCCAGCTCTGTGCTGTGTGGACAGACGCTGAAGCATGTTGGGCTCCAGCCAAGGACTGCAGAGCTGCTAACTCCATACTGTCTCTATTAGACTCCATACAAATTCCATCTAGTCACGACAATTCCATAGCAGCCCTGTTTGAAAATGTGCGTGCATACAGTAAGTACACACACACAAACACATACATCTCCCCATCCTTTCCAAAGTATCCACTACTAGTGCTTGTCTATGCCCATCTGTGTGTGTGTGTGTGTGTGTGTGTGTGTACTCATCTATCTCGGTAAAATGCTCCCCAGTCCTGCCAATACTAACAGTATTAATATTTCAGCTACGCGCTGGAACAAAGTGGCTATTGGATTCCCATAACACACTCACTCACTCTCTCACTCACTCACTCACTCATTTAGATACAAGATGCATACACACACACACACACAAACTGTGATATGCCTCCAAAAGGGCACAAAGACACACAGGCAGAAACATGCAGACACACAAATAGGCATGGAGACACACAACTGTCCAAGAAAAATGCACTTGCATATGCGTACGCATACAGACACACACATACACACACACACACACACACACACACACACACACACACACACACAGCCTGTGGCCTGTGAGGGATCTTAGCTGCGATTAAAAATTGATTAGCCGTCATAGTATCATTTTCCCCCAAGGTCAAGTTGAGCTCTGTGAGTGTGTGTGTGTGTGTGGTTATGCGTGCGTGTGATGCCGGCTGCAGAGATGAATAAAACTCCCACAATCCTTCAGTGTCATTCAGGAGAGGAGAGGCACAGAGAGGAGGGATGAGGGGAAGAAAAAGTGAGAGATAAGATTT
>NW_027282334.1:67500-80000 GCF_046629955.1 Centroberyx affinis | reverse complement strand
ATAAAGTCACATTTTCACAATAGAGATGAGGAAGCTAGCTAATTACAGCAGAGATCCAACAGAAACGTCTACTGAAGAGGTGATATGTTGCAATGCAAAATACTGTAATAATAATACTGCTGTGTAATTTGCTTTCTTGGCTTGAGAATAAAATGTCTTGCGATAGTCAGTCATTGGGCAGTTGAAAAAGCGAGGAAGTCCGTGTATGTGTATATGGGTCAGAGAGCACATTTTCATTCATGTTTACATCCACAACAAAAATGCAATTATAATGCCATTAAGGCAATAATGTGAGTAAGGCAGAGCCCATGTAAACACTATACTGTGATTATATTAATTCAATTATGCTCTCAGTCGAAGTAAGCTGTCAAACTGCACATGTGCCCAGCTCATCATGTTATGTGGAGACAGAAGGGAACTGTAGTCTGCACTGGGACTAAAGGGTGATTCTGACCAGAAGCTGCCATCTGCAGCCTATAACTTCTGTAATCTTGTGCACCTAGCATCATGCTCTTGCAAAATAGGTACACAAATGTCTTTACTTTACATTTGTTCACACCAAACTGGTTGGCTATACTGGTGTTTCTCAAAGCTTCAAAGTTTATACAGTACAAATGCCACTTTTATCATCGGGGGTACAGGAGCGCAGACGGTGACATCCTGGGGACACTAGTTCTCTCTCTACATCACTGAACCTCAGGACCGCCCGTCCTCACGCTGTATCCTCATCCAAAAACACCAGGTTGCCAGGGGCGCATCAGCTGCATGCATCATCTCCTTTCCAACAGGTTTCCCAGAAGTAGCACCTGAAGCATGGCACTTTGTAATTGCAATACAGAAAGGCCCATGGATGCGCCAAACAACACAATGTGGCAGTGCAGGATCATGGCTGTAATTGTTTTGGTTAAGTTTGGTAAGGGGTGGGATGGGAAGCAAGTTATTTTTTAGCAAATACCTCTGATTTCCATAACTCTCTGAGGATAATCAAAATATGTATTTCAGTCACAGCATTATTATGGAGAGTATAATAGGAGCTGTCAGTTTATGCAACTGTGTAAACAGCTTAAACAGACTATTGCCTGAACGTGCAGTATTGGCAATAGTTGCATTATTGTGCGCATGTAAACATAGCCATTTTTATTGATCAAAATCTTACTTACTGCACCATTAATCTAGTTTATATAGTCTATGACTTTACCCATTCAGAGAATTCAGGCCTAATTTACATGTAGCGCACCCAAATAAAACAGCAACATCAATTGTGAATATCTATATATATATATATGACGTATTTAAAATGAATAATCTGCAAACTATTACCAATTGATATTACACAATAGTGATTCAACCAATATATTTACTGTTCTGTACTTTTACTGTTCTTAACACTGGGTGTCAGGTAGGTCTTTCCTGGGATAAGTTCTCTGCAACACAGGAAGTGATGCGTTAGGAGGATTACCACTTTTGCAAGAACATAATAGGCCTACATGGACTTTGAATGCTTCTTTTGATACAACTGGCCATTGAACTCCCTAGTGCTTACTCATCAGATTTGGTTGGGTTCTTTTGTTGGGGCGTTTTCAACATTGATTCAGAATGGGCAGATTGGGAGCTGGCCACCAGGAGGGCGACGGGGTGGTGCAGTTTAAAACGAGCACAAACTCCACCCAGTCAGTACGTAACATAAAGAGACAGAGAGAGAGACTGTGGGAGGGTGTTTGTGTGTGTGTGTATGTGTGCGCCTGTCATAGTATGAGTGTGTATGTGTCTCCCTGACAAATGAGGAGGCATCTGTCACCTCCGTATGGAGAGAGTGAGAGGGAGAGAGACAGAGAGAGAGACAGACAGAGAGAGGGAGGCTCAAAGGGGAGGAGAAAACAAAACAAACTTTGGAAAGCTCTGTTGCACAACAACACAAATAAAACATGACATACACAGACTGACAATGATCAAGGGTTTTCCATGTTTGGAATATGATGTGTTGCTCACAAAAAAGCGTAATATATCTTTACTCTTGCATTTCCAGCTCTTTCTGAAGTACACATACCAAGTCAAGAGCAGACATGGAGCTCAGAACTTTTTGAAGTCAAGTTCAAGGTTTATAAATGACAACAGTGATGCGCACATGTCTCAAGTCAGAATTCAATATATAATGACTACTCTTTGCTTTGTGTCTGTATCAGCATGCTTTCTTAGTAGTGTAATAACAGATTTTACTAGAGCATTTAAGGAAAAACGTATATATTTTTAGCATTTATTTTTATCTCGCTGTTGCTTTATTTGATACTGTGGAGAGTCAAAGATGGGAAGCAAGCAGCAAAAATCATGAGCCAGATTCTAAACCACAATATTGTGCGTATGTGGAATACACATCAAAAGCACAGTACTCAAAAGGTGATGGAAGTAGCTTCATTTTATGAAGCTTTTTATTTTTTTTTAAGTATGTTTCAAAGCCTAACCCTGGTATAACAATAGTGACGCTGCAGGCAAAGTCAGAGTGTCCGATTAAATGTTTGTCAGTGTCATTCAGGAGTCATTTTAGTACATCTCATTACAAACTGAATTGGTGTGTGTGTGTGTGTGCGTGTGTGTGCGTGTGTGTGTATGTGTGTGTGTGTGTGTGTGTGACAAAAGTGTTGACCACCATGTACCACCATAGGACTTCTGGCTACAATAGTGTCACACAGCAAGTACTGAATGGTTGAGTACATGCTCCTGTTTGTGTTGGTTTATATGAGTGTGTGTGTGTGTGTGTGTGTGTGTAGGTGTGTGTGTGTGTGTGTGTGTGTGTATGTGTCTGAATCATCTTATCTGATATCTAAAATGTGTACAAAATACGCACACATAAACACACACATATAGACACATACACTCAATCTTTCTGTCCCCCTCTCTTTCTCACATAAACATGCACACACTCTCACACACATTCATAATTTCATACTCACACTTGCATTAACAAGTACACAAACACACACACACCGGGTCATGTGTGGGGTCACTTTCTCTCTCCTGTACAGTAATGGACAGTGCTGTTTGATGTCAGTTTGATTTTGTCCTCCACAGTCATTCATTCTCTAGTAATAAGGGGACACACACACACACACACACACACACAGAATCAGTGAGCCTAACACTCAAAATGTGGAGGAGGGGGCACTAAAAACTCATTACATGGACGATCAATATTGCACACACTTGAGAAGCATGCACCACCCCACCACACACACACACACACACACACACACACACATTTCATCAACCGCTGGCAACGGTGACAGATGACTTTTGTCAGCCAGAGCTGTGTTACCATGGTAACCATTAGGCTACATTTCGGTATGGTGCAGCAGGGGTGACACACACACACACACACACACATACCACATGTAGACACACACATGAACCAGACAAGGTCATTATGAAACTGCACAGCTTCATATCTGAAAGAACATTCCAGTACTGTGCCAATATCACTAATACAACACTAAGCCTAAAAACACTATAAACTATAAAGTTCCCACTATAAAGTAGTGACATGTATTTCAGAGTCGGATCGAACAGTCAAAACCATCAATCTTCTTTATAGTCACACCAATGTCACGCAACATGCGTTTATTCTCCCCATACCAGATTTATCGGAATAAGGAAATCTAAGCAAATAAAAAAAATGAATAAATAAAAAAATAAGAATATCTACATGTGGTGGGGTGAGGTGCGTACAGAGTCTGTTAACCACTTGCTCTTCCATCGATAACACTCTCTCCATGGGCGCATACTGTAGGTGGCAAGAATTGGCAAAGTACTGTTTGGCAAGGACACCAAGTCTCTGGAAGTGGTTTCCAGTCCTCTGCCATCTTTGCCGCAACACAATTCCTCCAAAAAAATAAAATAAAAAGTGTTCATCTCTGTAGGGCTCTCCATCATTCATGCCAGCTTCCAGGCTCTCGTCAGCGGCTCCTCACTGTCAGCATCACATTCACAATTTCCAATGATTTCAAGATTTCAAGACTTTATTATGCCATTTGCTCAGGTACAGGTGTACAAGGGCATTGGAATTCTTGTGCTGATCTCCAGCATTCCCAGCATCTAGGCTAAGCTGATGACATCATCAAATAAACAACAAGAAGACCCGAGGCAACCTGCGTAGGCCAATCCATGATTTTAGTCTCAGAGGGGATGAATCTTGAAGTGCATGGCATCCACAAAGCAAACCCTTGAATGTCTCTCCAGGTATTTCAAAGCTACCCACAGAAAAACCAAGTGCCATATCACAAAGGGCACACTGGGCAACCCTGACAGTTAGATGGCACTAGAATCAAAAGACTGACTCCCTTTAGAGAGACAGAACAGCCAGAAAGCAGGTGAGGGAGAGAGAGAGAGAGAGAGAGAAAGAGAGAGAGAGAGAGAGAGAGAGAGAGAGAGAAAGAGAGAGAGAGAGAGACATAGGGGATCATCTTTTTTCACTCAGACCCATTTTTTTATATTAAACATTACTCAACCATGGCCACCGTTTCCATTTGCAAATGTATTCCTACTGCATACTCAGCACAACCTCCACCACCCGTAATCGACACCAAGGCAAGTAAAGTGTTTTCTGGTTCTGATTCTGATGTTGAATGTTTAGGGATCTCATTGTCAGCTCTGCTCCACTTTTCTGTGCTTGAAAAGCAAGCGTAAAAGTAATATTTCTAACAAATAAATTGAACACAACTAAGATGTATCTTATTTATGTATGTACTGTATCTTAACTGCAAACCCGCCACAAATTCTACATGTTTGACTTCTTGCAGATTTTAATTGTGCTATGACACAGAACTTTGTTTATCTATGAGTTAAAACCGTCAGCTATGACATGGTGTGTGCCTCTCTGAGGGCTCAGCAAGAACAGCGAGGACATGTAGCAACTGTTTGTTTACTCAGCTGTCCGGGGTGCTGACAATCACATGTTTGTTGCTGCCGGCTGACAGACTGCGCTCCATTTAAGCGCTTTTTTTTGTCCGCCCTTGCCGCTACAAAATGAGCAGCACACCAGCACACCCTAATGGAGCAGACCCAAAGGCTGGTAGGATAGAGCAAATACACATGTATGAACCTGATGAACCAGAGGATGGGAAGTCAGAAGTTGTACACCCACCACCGCAAAATCCATGCTTCACATCACTTGTGGGTGAATGGTGAATATGTCAAGTTCGTCATGACAGGGTCTGGTTTTTGTTGTTATATTTACTATTAGCTATTTAGCTTAGTTGCTAATTTGGTTGGATGAGGTTAGTTATAACCTTAGCTAGTAAAGCATAGGCTAATATTGCAATCCAATAATGTCTAGTCAGCAGCACACAGCTCGCGAAAAGAAAGGAGCATTTAATGAAAGAAGAAGCTTTTCGTCTGCTTGTGCCGGAGTAGTCCTTTTCCTCTGAAAACCTGGGATGGAGGTTCTGGGGAAAATCCTCCAATTGCATGACAAGGCGTTTCTCCATATAGGAATACGGTTTCTTTTTCAAACCTTGGCAGTCTTTGTTAGATCCCAAAAGGTAATGGAACAGCACAACTGAAGGGAAATTACAGATTTTAGTTTCTTTAATGTGGCTTCAATGGCGGTTCAAAGCATTGAATTTCTGGCCTTTTGTGGTTTTTGTGACTGATGCTCTTAACTTAAAACATACGTTTTTGCTATTAATTTGGGGAAGGACAGCAAACCTTTCAAAACACGCAAGTGAATTCAGTTGGATTTCCTGCCTAGACCACAGCCAATCAGAAATAGTCTTTCCCTTACCTTTCCAAGCCCGGGGGTATCTTTGATCTTATTGGCTGCGCGGAGGAGGCAGGGTGGGGCTGGGGGAGGGGCTGTCAGCAGGGCGGAGCTGAAGTTAGTAGGGAACAGTGGGGGGTCACATGACAGTGATGATGATGTCACCGGGGCTGTAACCGTGGCATTAGTCTTCTGCTTCTTCTTCTTGGACGACAGGTTCAGCTTCTGTGCAGCTCTGGGAGAGAGAGGAGAGAAGCAGCGAGGAAGAGGGAGAGAGGGAGAGAGGAGGGAAGGAGGGAGAGAGGTCAATCAATCAATCAAAAGCATATATTCTCAATCAATAAAATCATATTTTATACAGTAGACAGCTGAACTAGATAAATGTAAGGAGATCGGGAAGGACAGAAGTCATAGCACACATGCCCACAAACACACATACACGCACACACACACACACACACACACACACACACACACACACAATATAATTATATCCTTCCAGTTTACCGCAGTACAACCACTGCAACCACAACCATGTGCTAACTGCTGATTGGAACTGCATTACACGCCCAGCACAACATTTTGCATTAACACACGCACACACGCACACACACACGCACGCACACACACACACACACACACACACACACACACACACACAGAGTGTTTACACATGTAGCAACATCTGGATGGGGAGTGGTTCATTTGTTGTCTAGCTGTTCAATTCCCTGCGGCATTCTGCTCAAAGCACCACAAAAAATATATTTGTATATACTCCATCTATTCTGCATTCAGCGGTGCTTCCTTCATCTCTCTCTTCAGCTTCAACTTTAAATTTACTTCTTTCTCCTTCTGTTCTCCTCACTCTCATTCCTCACTTCAACACAGCAAGTTCTCTCTCTCTCTCTCTCCTCTCCCGCACAGTGGTACTTCACATCATTTTTATTCTCTCACTTTTTCCCCTCACTCCCCCCCTGCCTTGCTTCCTTCCCCAGCAGAAATACCAGCTATCCACATGACAGAGTGACTTCATGGTAAAACCTAGATGAAAGGACCTCGCAGAGGAGAGGAGGTAATTATTACCAAGCAGTATCACTCCCTCTGTCTTCTTTTCTGCCTCTACCTCTGTACCTCTCTCTCTCTCTCTCTCTCTCTCTCTCTCTCGCTCTCTCTCTCTCTCTCTCCCTCTCTCTCTCTCTCTCTCTCTCTCTCTCTCCCTCTTTCTCTCTCTCTCTCTCTCTCTCTCTCTCTTTCTCTCTCTCTCCCTCTCTGTCTCTGTTAAGGCAAAATGTATGTGATTTTGGTCAGGCCATATGTGTGTATTTGCTGTGTGTCATTTTGTTGTGTTATATTTGTGTTATAATTGTACATTTGACAACTATTTGTGGCCATCTAGCTCTCTGTCAAAAAGGGAAATTTATACTTGGCAAGAGAGCCTGCAGACAAAAGCCAGGTTAAAATGCTATGAATACAGTATTACCATTATTTTAATATTCACTCAATACAGTACATACTGATGCTGAGCAGAAAGAGGGAAGAGAAGGAATGAAGAGGAAAGCCAGGGACGGTAAATTTGCAGGCAATGATTCACCCCAGTGATTTACTGTCATTAATACAGAAACGATTCAGCAACCTGTGTGTCAATTTAATTCCTTCTCTGGGAGCCTCAAGGAGCCAAAATCAAACATTTTAATGACAGATTTCTGGATAATCTGACTCAATGGCTGTATTAACGATATGATAAAATAGCAGACCTCTCAACACTGCACTGGAAGGGATTCTTGTTCTGCTCTGTTTTAATCTATCCTCACATATATTTGCAGAGAGAAAAGAGAGTGAGACAGAAATAGAGAGAGAAAGAGAGGGAGAGAGAGGACCTTGTGCCCTGACACACTCTCTGTCAAAGAGCCATATTCTCACACCATTGGCTTTCAATTAACTGCTGCAGTTTACAGGGGAGAGAGAGAGAGAGAGAGAGAGAGAGAGAGAGAGAGAGAGAGAGTAGGAGGGGGAGAAGAGAGATGTGGGCTCAGTGACCCATAGAACGACTGAGCGTCTCACCATTTGACTAGCTCTCCCAGGAGATTCGTGCGTCAGTGTGCATCTCTGTGTGTGTGAGAGAGTGTGTGTGTGTGTTTGTTTGTGTGTGTACATGTGTGCATGTCTGAGTCAAAGCTCCACAAGAAGACTATTAATTGCTTTTACACTGTGTGCAAGCTAAGCTTACATATTGGGGCAAATACGATTAAAAGCAATTAAATATCACATGGATGCTCACAGCGTACCGAGCAGCTTGGTGATACACAGGAAGCATTTTGAAGCCTTTATCAGAGGTTTATAATTTGGACAGAATGAATGTGGACGACCTTGTAAACTTTAGGGAATAATATTTCATTTTAAAAACAGTAATATTGTTAATCATAACTGTGGATAAAATGGTTTCCTTTATGCCGTAAGAAGGGACAAGAAATAGTCTGTCTACCTGCCAATTGAGAAAGATGCATTAAAATACCAATTCCATTCTGTTTAACAGCATGCTGCTGCAGTGCTGATGCAGATTACTGTAATTATCACTGGATTGTGCTGTTGGAGAATCCCACTTGTAGCATGTTTAACTATTTCCACCATCGCTGAGCAAAGCATTTACATTTTTCTGTTTCTGTGTAGCCCTTTAAGAATTAATTGCTTTTATAATGTAAGGTTTTATGATTGTTTTAATAATGCAAGGTTCAAACCCATCAACTACACCAACTCAATAACTCAGCTTGTGAGTGTTTGTGTGTGTGTGTGTGTGTGTGTTTGCATCTAGCAGCCTCTTTCTCTCGTACCCTGACTGGTTTAATCTACGGCACAATTCAAGCATGCTAGACACACACACACACACACACACACTCACACACACACACACACACACACACACACACACACACACACACACACACGGCACATAATTGGCAGCATTTAATGACAAGTGGCTTGAGGTTTGGCTAAGTGGATCTATTCCAATCTAACCCTAAAATGAAGGGCACTTGTTTTCCATCCGTCCTTCCCTCCCTCTATCCATCAACTCTTCCTCCATCACCCCCCTTTCTTCTTTCATCCTTCCCTCAGTAGTTCTCCCTTCCTTCCTATTCTTTCACCTTCTAATCCTTAATCCTTTACACACTCTCATTATTTTCATCCATCTATTTCTCCCTGCCTCTATATATCCACCCATTCCTCTATTCAGCCTTCTTTGCTTATATTGATCCCTCCCTCCCCCCCCCCCTCCCTCCCTCCCTCCCTCAGTGCCTCCATGCCTCTCTCCCTTGTTAAAAAGCACCACAGGTCACCAATAGACACGAGTCCAGTATCTAACATGCTGTTGCTTTGTTTCTGCTGCCCCTCACTTGTCTCACACACACCAACGCAAATGCCTTCGTTTGACACTTTAACATTAATACAAAGACACTCACTTGAAACAAACACTCACACACACACACACACACACACACACACACACACACACGCACACACACAGCTGATTTATGAGCAGTGTCCTGAGGCTGTGTTGTTGGCTCAGTAGCTAATTACAGTCTTTAACAGGCTGTCAGTGGAGAGAGATAGAGGGATAGACAGAGTGTGATGGAGGGGGGGGGGGGGGGGGGTAGAGAGACGATGGGAGAGAGGGAGTGATGGGGGGGGGCAGTAAGAGTGAGACATGGCGAGAAGATGGTAGACTTTACTGACGCCATTCCCACATACCAACTCTATCTATCTATCTATCTATCGATCTATCTATCTATCTAGGAGAATAGGAGGACAACAGGAGAATATGGTGAAGGAGTGACATGGATAAATAGCCTGGCAAGAGGGAAGGCAGAAGAGGAATGAAATAGGCAACACAGTAAAAGAAGGGTAGAGGCATTAAGAATTGAAAAGAGGAGAAGAAGTATAAAGCAGCATGTTGGAGTGCTGAGAGAGTAGAGGGGGAAACTTCCTATCATTGTTTTGTTATAAACGCACTGATCAGGTCGTTGGTAACAGTTGGATCAGCTGATCACCAACCCAATAGTCAACTGAAATGAAGCATTTCACTCAGACTTCTTCCTTTAAAATATTAAAATTGCACTGTGGTTGACAGATCATTTTTATGTCTGCATGACATTGCTGACCTCATCATGTGTGTCATAAATAAATCCGTTTTTTATCCAAACATACATATTAGGCCTACATGTTAGTGTGTGCTTGATAACTCAGCTGCTTACCTCACCTCTTGGCAGTCGCAGCACATCAAAATCACAAAAAAATCTTCATGCATTAAACCGTTTGTAATCAAATCGACTATGAAACTCATAACACAACATCAGAATTGAATGTATATGAGCTGTCAGTGTTTATTAATAGTTGAAAACTGTGAATGAATACAATCAAACACTCCAAACGCCCTGTTCAGAAAGGAGCAAAATTAAATCACAACTCTCTCTCTGCGCTACGCTCCAGGCAATTCTGGAATTAAAAACAGCGAGGCCACTTAAAGAACAAATGGGCCCATTCTCTATAAAAAAAAAAGAAAAATTCAATTACTGTTAAATGGCACAAGGATAAATAACAAATGTAGGCCTATACTGTGATCAGGCAGTTGAAATGCTGATCACCAATGTTACATATTTACTGTAAAGCCTCTATCAGCAATAATCATCGGTAACCAATCAATTGGTGCATCCCTAGTTAAAATTTGATGTAATACTTTGTTTTAAAGCTTTGCCCCCATTTTCAAAAGAGTGTGATAGAAAAGAGGAGAAAAGGAAAAAAGAGGCAGAGAAAGAGAGAGCATCCCCCCACCCCCATCCAAAATAACACCACCTTCCCAATTCCCTCAATTCACCAATTCACCAGGGACCTATTAATTTACACTGCTACCCCCAGCTACACACACACACACACACACACACACACACACACACACACACACACACACACACACACACACACCCCCAAATCCCCAAAGACCCAATCCTTGGAGCATGCAGTGAAAATTCCTGCACTGATAGAAATCCCCTTCCCCCAGCATGATGCACACACACACACACACACACACACACACACACACGCACACACACGCACACACACACGCACACACACGCAGCATGTGCAGCATGTCTCTATCCTCTAGCCCAGCATCCCCAGAGGGCCTCTACAGCATTGGGAAGATCGAGCGCCACTGTGCGACTCTGACATATTCACAGACAGATTGGTACTAATGAAAGATATTACTCACATGCACATTAGTGGAGGTAAAGAAAAGGTCAGTGCATGTGGAGATGGAGAAACTGTTAGAGGAAGGGAGAGGAGAGGAGAGGAGAGGAGGAAAGGAAAGATGCAGAGATGAGAGATGGAAAGAGATGGAGAAGAGATTGGGGAAGAGAGGAGGAAGAAGAGAGGAGAGGGAGTGATGAGCAGAGGGAAGAGGAGGAGGTAGGAAGGGATCAGGTAAGGGGACAGATGGTGGACACAGGGATTTTGCTGGGTGCAGAGAGGGAACAAGAGGGAGTGTGTTTGTGTGTGTGTGTGTGTGTGTGTGTGTGTGTGTGTGTCTGTGTGTCTGTGTGAGTGTCTGTGTAATGAGAGTATCTGCATGCAGTCCACGTCTGAGTGTAAGAGACCAAGACAGCCATGGGATTTACCAGTACTGCATGGCTGCGTCCATCATCCATAAACACACACACACACAACCGGAATGATAAAATGTGAGAGAATACACTGGGTTTTTTTTCCAATTAAACTGAAATCCAACACTGGTACTTCTCACACACTAACAAAAGGCAGGTACACACACACACACAGACATGCTGTCCATGTGCACATGACTTTTTGAATGGGAAACGTAATCAAGCCACTTGTAATGTAACTGATTCTCTCACACATCATACATCCATACACACACACACACACACACACACACACACACACACACAGGTTGTGACACCTGTGTCATAAAACACACCATGCTCCTCAGTTAGACAGTTACTGCTTATAAATCGCCCCAAAGACAGCTGGGTATATGTTGGGAATGTCAACCAGATGTGTGTGTGTGTGTGTGTGTGTGTATGTTTGTGTGTGTGTCTGCATGTGTGTAAAGTGGCCTTGTTACCTGTCAGACAGGGGGGTCAGAGAGTGTGTGCACATGTGTGTATTTCTATACAATTTACGAGCTGCGCCTGGCCGCTGGTGCTTTGAAACAGACAGCACTGTGTCTGCTACACGGGGCACGCCACTCATATATCATACACACGCACACTCACACACACAAACACACACACACACACACACACACACTCACATACACGCATACACGCATACACGCATACACGCATACACTGCGTCATCTGCAGACATGGAGAAGACAAAGGCACAAAGACACAGATACAGCAATATGCACAACAGGAGAGAAGATGAGATGCAAACTGAGAGAAGAGAAGAGAAGAGAAGAGAAGAGAAGAGAAGAGAAGAGAAGAGAAGAGAAGAGAAGAGGAGAGGAAAGGAGAGGAGAGGAGAGAAGAGGAGAAAAGAGAAAAGAGAAGAGAGAAGAGAGAAGAGAGTGAAAGAAGAAGAGGACAGAGGGAATCTGTGTGAGAGAGTGAAGAGGAAACAAGGAGAGTCTGTCGCTACATTGTGATTTGATTTCAGACACAATGTGACGCTCTCATAGTCTAGTGTTACCCATCAATTATTTACTCATTCATTTTCAAGTTGACATGTTTATTCATCA
>NW_027282334.1:42500-62500 GCF_046629955.1 Centroberyx affinis | reverse complement strand
GAGAGTGTGTAGGCGACCCAGTGGTGAAATACAGATATGGATTATTGATTATAGTTCTTTATGGGCTGCCAGCAGCCAGACACCAAAGCCCCTAAATCATAACCACATGCCCCAACCAGCCCATGTGAGTGTAAATCTGTGAGCGCGTGTGTCTATTATGGATATGTGTGTATGCTTGTGCGTGCATGTGTATGTGTATATGTGCGTATTTGTGTGCATGTGTGTATGTGTGTAAATCTGTTCCACTGTGTGTGTGTGTGTGTGTGTGTGTTTACTGCTGAGGTCCCGGGGGCCAAGCATGCAGCACACTGCCTTAATAAATTACACATCCTAAATGAGATGCCTCTACAGCCTGTACACCACACTCCCTATGCATTTACAGTCATTTCACATGCTCAGAGTTTGCTGCATATATACAGTATATATGTTAAGGGAATGGTGAATGTTTTGAGCTAAGGTCCAGTGGGCTACATCTAATACCTGGGCATTTACTGGGTATTTATCTAGCATGAAAAATCAGAAGAGGCAAACAACCTGCATACTGTTGAGGAAATGTCCACACAGAGGCTTATGATGCAAAAGGTTATAATACATAAAGTGCTAATAGGGTAAAAACAATAAGTGGCATCCAGTGGTGCTGTGGCAGTTATTTATTACAACTTTTCTCTTTTACAAGGGAGACCTGGCCAAGAGGCAGAGTTATATCCTCTGTCTCTGGACTGACATGTGGCCTACCATGTAAAAACCTTCTCTCCTGCGTTTCCCATATGTCTGGCACAGCTGGATCTCCTACTGTCTGTCTAAAGAAAAAATACTGCCTCCTGTCCTTTTACAAAAAAAAAGTGCAAGAACCAAAATGTTTCGGTTTACACCATAATGAAATTTCAAAACTACCTCTCATTAAAACCGCTAAGAAAGCTGTCAAACCAGTTCTGCGGTTGAACTGCGCCTCACACTGAAAATGGATGGATAATGATTCAAATCAACATTGTTGCACAGTCATATGGCTAGTGCATTTACCCAGATAGCTGCTGCAGTGCTTTGCATATTGCAGTCATGGAAATAAGCATTGCTTTTATGTTTTTTTGTTTGTTTTTATAAGGCGTAACATTTCTTTTGTAGTGTTGAGCTTTCTAATATTTTTTCAAATGTTTAACTATCTGACGACTTCCGTTCAGATTTTCATACAGGACTTACAAAACCAGGGTGCTCTGTTTTTTTTCCACAATTTTCTATGAATTAGATTAAGTTACACTGGATGAAACTTTAATGATCCCTGTGGGGAAATTGGGTCATCGCAGCAGGAAAGAACAGGATATAGATAAGAATAAGACAAAGAGGGTACTGAGGATAATGCAACAGTAATAACACCAACCAAACATGTTGAAAATAATGAAGCAAGTAAATGAATTAAGATGCGGCATGAGACCGAGTTCCCACAGTACACGCGGTCCTGTGAGACTGTAGCTATATCTGTGTAGGATTTTGATGAATGTGATGTCGGATTTCCCCAGAGAAACAAGGTAAAAAATAACCACTCACACTTATTCTGTCATCCTCTCTGTAGCTCTGTCACCCGCCCCCTCTCTTTACTCACTCTTTCTCTGCTCATAGAAAAAGCCGGTTCATCCATCTTCATTACAACACAAACGCCATTTTCCCAGCATTCAGCCTCCTTATTCTCCATATCTTTTTCCCCACCATTCATCCTTCTCTTTTGCATTTCTTTTTCCTCTACCCATCATTTTTCAACCAGAGGCTACTGGTAACCCAGGCACAATTTGTGGCTGAAATCGGGGTTTGAATGGGGAGAGTGAATAGGACATGATGTGTGTGTGTGTGTGTGTGTGTGTCTGTGTGTGTGTGTATGCGTACATGCATAAGTGTGTGTGTGTGTGTGTGTGCGTGTGTGTGTGTGTGTGTGTGTGTGTGTGGTCAAGCCTGCTTTTATCAGGGGGATAGACACAATCTGTAAAACAATCTAACTGCTTACTGCTGTACCAGTGGAGGGAGATAGACAGAAAGAGAGAGAGGGAGAGAGAGAGGGAGAGAGAGAGAAACAAGGTGTTTCTTTCACAGTGTTAGAGGTAGAGTTACAGAAACCGTGAGAGTATGTGAGGGTGAGAGAGGGCAGGGAGAGAGGGAAAAAGTAAGTATAGAGGAAGAGAAACAACAAAGTACACAGTCATTAAAAGCAGAAAAGGCACAAAAGGAAAAGCGATGTATAGAGACATGAGGTCAGGAGAGGAAGAAGGAGGGAGAGAGAGAGAGAGAGAGAGAGAGGGAGAGAGAGAGAGAGAGAACACAGGTGAGGCAGAGAAGGGAGGGAGGGGGCAGACTGAACATTGGAAGCTTCATCTCAACAAGTCTATGTTGTATAATCAAAACACAAACAGCTCCAAGGCTACATATGTCATTTTCAAAAGCCAATACACCAAATACAAACAGTTTGAAGACAGAGAAAATGAGGACAAAAGGAAAATGGTGAAGGTATTCATGTAAATTCAGCCAGAAGGGAAAGGCAGAGATAATAAATGTGCTTCCCAGCATTCTTGAAGACTCAAAATACTGACATTTGCGTTCTTTTTTGTGTTTTAACCGTTATGTATCCAGTGGCCATTAGCTGAGCATGCACGCTCTTATTCAGCAAAGCTTCCCTTCACATTTATGCAGCAAGGCACATTCACACCTCCCAGCTGCCCAGTAAAAAACACAGTCTTCTACTGTTGGCAACTGAGCAGTTCAAATGCCTTGCTCAAGGGGATCTTGATGGTTGTAATTAAAGGAATACACCAAGATTTGGGGAGATTGGGACACTGGTTAGCTTCCCTGTTAAGTGGTGAGAACAGAGACAGAAAAGTCATCCATGTGTCCCCAATAGATCATTCTCTCCGGTGCTCCATGCTAACACTTTTAGCATACTCTATGTTGAGAGATAGTAGGCCACTGGCATTATCTCAGTGAGAAAATGAGAACTTTTTGCAGCTCTAAAACTAAACGGTAAGTAATGCTAAATTATAGATTGCTAAGTCTGACAGTTTTGTGAAAGAGATTGAGAAAATTTACACAAAATATGATACAAAAACAGTGTACTGTTTTGAACTACCAGGGACTATTTTCCCTGTTTACACTGGAAGTAAATGTGGTGGGCAGTGAGAGTGTACAGCTGAAAATCACCATGCAGCGGATGAATACACCTGAAATGGTTCCTGGCTACATCAGCAATACTGTATTAATGATATTTAAATTCAGGAATCTAAAGGCCATGTAATATAAAACCACCTTTTACTAAAAGGTCTGAATGATCTACCGGGGTCACGGAGATGATTTTGCAGTTTATGTTCTCATCATTTAACAGGTGAGTTGACCAATGGGCCAATCTCCCAAAAACTTGGTGTATTACTTTAGGAAAGGGGAGAGCGATACCCTGATTTCCCCAGCCAGTCTATGGATTTGATTCAAACTGGCAACCTTCTGCTCACAATACGGCCTCTCTGAATGTTAGGCTACGTTTTGGCTATCACAACTGTGTCATGGTCTCAAGTTGAAACTCTAATGCAAGAGAAGAGTGTTGGGGTTCTGTGCTTTTTCTTGTGTTCCACTCAACCCAGCACTTATATTGGATTTCGTTGTTTCATGTAATCCTACCCATGCGAAGTGTATGGCATAGGTAAGACAGGACAACTCAACACAAACTGGACCATTCTACTCACATGAGATGATATCAATTTGTGCAGGCCTGTGTGTGTGTGTGTGTGTGTGTGTGTGTGTGTGTTTTTGAGCGTACGGGGTAAGTCGTAACTCAAGCCTATCACATCCTGTTTCTCTCTTCTAGAATTAAGCAACCAGACATAAATGCGCACACACTCACACTCACACAACCACACCCACACACACGCACACTCACATAGACATATACACACAATCACACACATACACAGCAAATTAAGAAAGCTACGCATTGCTGAAGGCCAAGAAATTATTTATTTTCTTTGGTCCTAATGCACATCAGTGCACACACACACACACACACACACGCACACACACACACACACCAAACTGTGTAAACCTGTTTTTCATTAGTAGCTTGAAGGACAGCGAGAGGGCATGGAGACAATAGTTAGATTGTTTTCTCATTCCAGAGAGAGGGAAAGAGAGAGAGAGACACAGACACACACACAGAGAGAGAGAGAGAGAGAGAGAGAGAGAGAGAGAGAGAGAGAGAGAGAGAGAGAGAGAGATTGCCCTTTCATCAGGGAGATTCAAAAACTACTATAAAGTTGATTTTGAGTTGATTTTTCCTTTGTTTTAAGTGCATTTTACGGTTTCAGCCAATAAGAGTGTACAGCAATGGTCTACTTGACCAGGCAAATCTGACACAGTTCAGCATGTTACATGTTTTATTTTAAGGCAAATTAAAGGATCATACAGCACATCAACATTCAGCATACTGCACCCACAGTACATGCAGCGTCTCCATATTTATACCATTCAGATGGATGCAAATGTATAGACACAACTATGGTGTGGGCCTCAGAGCAAAAGTACCATTGAGAAACTAGATATTTCCAGTGGAGATCCTGTCTTAAAATAGTTCCATGGTAAAAAGACGGGGGAGTAAGGGTAGACAGGCACACTGAGGCCACTGGGAAAATTGCCATCTCAGGTTCATTTATAAATGCCACTACTAGGTGACTAATAGGTGCTATTTGGTGTGTACTCTATGGACGGTCGTATTGGGTGCTACCTACTAAATCTAAACAAATAATACACAAAAACACATTAATCGCAATACATAATGCAGTGCCATCAACAATAGCAGTCCAGTATGTGCTATACGTTTGGATAACTTTTGGGTTCACTAGTACTAATTTTCAAAAATGTTCAAGCTAGTGCAGGCTTCTGAAAATACCAAATTGTTTCAGACGCAGTCAGTGCTGAAGGTGGCCTGTGATGGTCATTTTGGGTTCTTTCCATTCTCAGTAGTGTTATATATTCATCATGATCTATACATGTGTGGTGGAGGGAAGTTAGGGATGGCTTGAAAATTTGCTTGAAAAAAAGTCAGAATCAATATTAATCAAAAATATAAAACAAAAAAATATATAACAAACATGTTCTCAAAATCCACTTTAAGATGTTTGTGATTCGATCATTTCAGTGTGCTTAGAGTCTGGCACGATCCAAGTAAACTTCATGAGAGATTTCCAAGCAATCTATAATAGTCGGTCTGTCTTTTTCTGATCGAATCAACATTTTTTATGTGTCTTTGGAATTTGTGTGCCTTGGGACCAAAAAGATTGAGAATCCCAGTAAATATGAGATGTGGTGGCCATCGCCTCACAGAATGCTGAGCCAGCAACCTTTTAATGTCAGCTGCACTGGGAGACAGGCCCTCCTCTCTCTCTTTGTCTCCCCTCTTCCATCCCCCTTTCTCCTCTCTAGCTCATGTTGTATTCCATATTTTAAAAGGTGCTATGTGAGGCATTTTCAGCATCATCTATATCATTCTCAAATTAATTGTAATACCTTGGTAAAATAAAAATGAAAACAAATGAGACCATGGTTGAGACGATTGGTAGCCTCTATCTCATGCCAGTGGTATTGTTAGTATAGTTTTTCTCAAAATTAAGACCACATTTCCCATAAACCCTGTTGCTTCCTGCCACAATGTTGCTACTTGTCCCCCCTGTATCACTCCACATGCATTTGTTTTCTCTTTCGCTTTACGAAAGAGGATAGACAAGTGATTTTTCTATCAGTGAAAACGTTAGCTGTCACCAAAAACTGTAGCCCCGTTTGCATTGGAAAAACAGAAAAACTCTTCCTGTTTTGTGCCGTAAAGCAACCTCTCTCTCTGTGCCATAAAGAATCCCAGCAGATTGCCCTTGAAATCCAACCAGGTGGCACACAGTGTAAAATGCAGTGCAGAGGCTGGTGGAGGCTGACAATCATCTCAGCATGTTGATGGTAATTAAACTAATCTCTCTGAATTAATGTGGTAATGATTTATTGATGTTAAAATGCTACACCTTGCACCTTTAACAAATGCTTTCTCTTGTCCACATCTCTCCATCTTTCACTCTATCTTTCTTCATCTCCCCCTTCTCTCTTCTTTCCATCCTCCTCTTCCTCTCATCTCTCTGGGCTCTGCTCTCTCTCTCTCTCTCCCTCTCTGGGGTTAGTCTAAACGAGGGTGATTTATTACAGCGCTCTGTGTTTCTCCTCTCCTGCTGGAACACCATTAGTGTCAAAGTCACAGCAGAGACACTCAGGCTCACTGTAACATTTTACACCTCCCAATGAAAACGACTCCAACAAAACGCTGTGTATGTTTTACATTTAAAGGAGTTGGAACATAATAAATTGTATGCACACGTGCACTCACACACACACACACACACGCACACACACTTGCCTCGGCCCACACAAACAGACATGGCAACAAACCACACACAAAGACATACTTTCACATACACACACAAAGATACACAATTGTACGCTTGCACATATACACACACACACACACACACACACATAAACAATGAAACACATCTGCAAACACACACACATATTTATTGACACACTAATACAAACACAATATATATACAGTATATACATGCACACAGATTGACACAAAACAACAGGCACACACTTCAGTACATGCACAGATACTGACATACACCAAGATATACCAACAACACACACACACACTGATACACACACACACACACAGATACACACACGACAAAATACATCTACATGCATACAAAGACAAAAACAGACACACAAATACTGACACACACATACTTTTCTGTTTTCCCGCTTGCTAGGTATGTTAACTCATCAAAGCAATGTAACGTTATGGAAGGCAATACCAAAGCAGCGAAAAATAGATTATTTTCTTGTTCAAAACCTTGTAGCTACAGAGCGCTACATAGATACAACCAGAGTCTCTCACACCGCCCCCAGTCACTCAGAATGGAGCGACACATCCAACAAGTCGCTCACAGTGTGAACGCACAGTCAGTCTCCTTCACCTCAGTTAAACCCTTTCATTCTGATGTTTTAATGGATTCACTGTAAAGAAGTTCCATTGACATTAAGAATCTCTTTAACAAGGGAGTCCTGGACAAAGAAAGCAGTATCAAGACAAACTTGACTGCTGCAGACCAACAACATGCAATAATCTACAAAATCAGAATACAGTCAAAATCTAAATTATATAAAAGACAACAAAGTAAAATTTTCTGTACAGTATAAACTCTCCAAAGTCCTCTAGACCAATAAAACCAGCAGATTCATGGGGTCAAAACTCTTAAACTAAACAAAGCAAAGAGCTTGTCTCTCTGGTAAGGAATTACCAAGAGAGACAAGCTCTTTCATAACAGTTTTGCAGTGATTTCCATACAGAGTGAGCAGAATACATAACGGCATATCTGCCTAATTCATTTCTGACCTTTGGGACAGATAACAGAAACAATACCCGAGACTGTAAACAGTAATTTCCACCTACTACTCTGTATCTCTCTCTCAATTCAATTCAGTTCAATGAGCTTTATTGGCATGTAAGTTAAGACACAATATTGCCAAAGCGATATGGTATCTCTCTCTCACTCTCACTTAAAAATATTAAGAGAGACAGGGAAAGAGTGAGAGAGAAGAGAAGGAGAATGTGAAAAAGAAAGTGTGAGAGAGGAAGGGGAGGAAGGAAGGAGAGAAATACAGACAGAGCAAAGAGAGGGAGAGGGGTAGAGCGATAGAGGTAGAGAGTGAAACAGAATTAAGTAGAGAGAGAGAGAGAGAGAGAGAGAGAGAGAGGGTACCGGGGGTGTGTGACATAGGAGTCCCCAGAGTCCTAATTATCACTGTATGAATTATTACATCTGTAGAATGCGTCCACGCACACACACACGCACACACACACGCACGCACACACACACACACACACACACACACACACACACGCCCCTCTTGATCCCCCCCCGGGGTCTTCGCTCTCCTGTCTCCTTCCACACACCTCTAAACCACTCGTCTCCTGGAGCGTTTTCTCCCTCCCTCCATCCTCCTCTCTTGTCTTCCCATGCTCCCTCTCTTTTCTTCACACCTCTCTTATCTCCATTTTACATACGAGTCACTTTTACTGCTTGCATCGTTTTTACTTGATGCCTTCATGATGCTTCTTGATGTCCCAGACACATCTAAGAATTCCCTGTAAGACAACACTTTTCCCCAAGTTGTTGTGGGGAGAATGAATTTCCCAACAAGGCGTCTTTACAGTTTGACAGGAGTTGGATGCTTAAGGTATAAGTGTACCAACTATGAGCTAATTTTAGTAATGTTTTTTTCTCTTAGTAATTAATAATACTGAGATACAAAGTGTTTTTCTGACTGTTTCTCTCTCCCTTTCTCTGACACTGTATGTCTTTCTCTATTTCTCTCTTTCTACTGCTGCTCAAAATGTCACGCCTACCCAGAAGCCTTTGTTCTAGGAGGCGTCCTTGTCTTACTAGGAACACACACTCACACACACACACACACACACACACACACACACACACCTTGCCTGTGGCAGAGGCAATAATATAGCCTAACTTGATGTGACTCCATACAAGCTAAGTACATTTAGAGAGGAGAGGATAGGAGAGGAGAGGAGAGGACAGGACAGGACAGGACAGGACAGGACAGGACAGGACAGGACAGGACAGGACAGGACAGGACAGGACAGGACAGGAGAGGAGGGGAGGATTGGGAGGAAAGAGCCTGCATCCTAATGATGAACACACTAGGCTACTTCAAGAGGCAGCTTATGTCAGAGGTTGATGGCTAACAAAGTCACATGTTGAAAAATTAAAATGCTGTGCCAACCTCTACTGCCTTCCTGTGTCTGTCTTACTCATATCAACAAATGTTTTCACCTGCATGCCAATAATGTGTTCCCATTTCATATAATCATATAACAGTAAAGTGGAAATGTTTGCGCTCTCGACAAAAGGCTTACCAAAAATGTAAGTCAGGTGTGTAGGATAAGCAAATAATCAATGTATAATCATATAACACCACAATGCTTTACTTTTGACTTTTGTGGTTTGTGTAAGCTCAGTTTCCATGGTGGTGTTTGTAATGTCCTGCTCACTCATGTATACAGGTATACTGGTGAATGGTGAGTGGTATAAGAAGCTTTAGATATTTAGATATTTATGTATGAGTGTATTTTCTACAACACACACAGACAGACACATGCACACACACCCAGCCTACCTGGTAAGGATAGAGTGTAACTCCTCCATTAGGTCGGGTCAGGTACTGATGAGCCTGCAGAGCCGCTGTGCTCAACACTGCTCCGCCGCCAGCACCACTCCCATTACTACTGCTGTTACCAGTGTTATTACCAGGACTATTCACCCCAGTCACTGGCTGCTGCTGGGGACCAGTTGGTTTTCCTGAACTGGGGGACCCGTTCCTTCTGTCCACCCCGCCGCCCAGCCCCAGGGAGCTGGGCTTGGACCCCAGCCTGTGCCCCGGGCCTGGAGGTTGTGGGTTTGAGGTTTGCCCCGCCGAGGGACTCCCGTGGCTAGATGGTCCGTGGCTGGGGCTGGGGGTTGGGGTCTGGCTTGGGGAAGCGGCAGCCGCAGAGGAAGGGGAAGAGGAAGGAAGAAAAGGAGGAGGCCACTCCCTCAATCCAGGTGCTCCGGACGCTCCCACTGGACCCTGAGGTCCTTGAGATCCGTATCGGCCAGTCAGGGCGGGAGGGGAGGAGGTGGGGGACAAATCCCATTGGTCGAGAGTGAGCACCATGCGCACAGCTTCCTGTTTGAGCTGAGTGAGGTGGGTGGAGCAGACATCGCAGCGACTGTCGTGTTCGTTCCATGCCCGCCGAGAACTGTTGGGCACCTGAAGCTTATCGTGGAGGAGGAGAGAGAAGGAGGGATCCTGGAAGGAGAGAGAGAGAGAGGAACAGACAGGGTTAGGGGTTAGTTTGATGTCTGGAGGAATGTATGATGGCAAAATTAAATGAGAACAGTGTGTTTTGAGCTGCACAGGAGAAAGAAAGTGAAGAGGAGAGGAGAGGAGAGGAGAGGAGAGGAGGATTGGGAAAAGGAAAGGAGAGATGATAGGCATGCTGCACAAGTCATGACTATGAATATTTATAGAAAACCCAAGAAACATAGCCATGTAGCCTGGGGGAGGATCTGCAGGGAAACACACATACATACATACATACATATATTGACACACACACACACACACACACACACACACACACACACACACCACACACCACACACCATACCCTGAGGGAAGAGGTGTGACAGAGGCAGGCAACAAGGAGAGTCTCCTAATACAGAAACAAAAACACTGACCTTCTACTACTAGGTCATTGTTCAAGCTTGGACTCTCTCTTTCTTACACACTCACTCATTGTCTGTCGATGTCTCTCTCTCTCTCTCTCTCTCTCTCTCTCTCTCTCTCTCTCTCTCTCTCTCTCACTCTCTCTCTCTCTCTTCTGTAAAGATTTAATCTACTACAGTGCAGCCTGATACTGTTGAGCATCTTGGCACATACTGAACATGCAAAAAACAGCCACCAGTTTTCCCATCATACATGACTTTAGTGTGAAGTTCATCTGCTCTTCATCAATCAACAAACCATTATATTAGCACTGTATGTATTAAAATGCAGTATAACATTATATGTTGGATATAATGTTATACCTGCCTTTTTTGAGAAGTCCTTTGTTTGAAATGTGCCACTATCAACACTACTGTAAAGAGTGATGATTATAGAACAAATACAAAAAAATTATGGGCACATTGGATCATAATCCAGAATGTAGTCCAAATTGCTTCCGGTGGGCGTGGCCTATAACATTTTTGCTTATAACTTGGCTTGTGATTGGACGATTGCTACAACACTTGCTGGCTCCTCAGTAATCCTATTTGAAATGTTCCTACTCAGTTTCGTCCCAAACGGTGAAAGTAAGGCCAAATGGCAGCAGGTTTCCATTGTATTTATGTCAGTGAGCCGTATCCTCTTTCATTGTATACATAAGCATTACGTACAGCAGAATCTTCTTTCAACTATTTAAGTTCTAACTATGAGGTAAGTGTTTCTTTCCTTCTACTTCTTCTTCTTCAAAAAGTCAAAGTCATCTTCAGTCAAATTGGCGTTTTGAGCTCGAAACACTATCATCGCCTCATGCGGCTATATTTCTTGTTGTTGTCTGAGTTTTGTGACCGCTATCTCTGCTTTCCCAAGGTTACTGACACCTCTTCAACCTTCATGCGCTCCCACTGGCATGGAGTGTAACTAAACAAACAACATAAAACTGCAGTGAGTATACACACATTACACACACATACACACACACATACACATGGTGGTGAGTATACCGCTGCCATAACACTGTCAGGGTTGCAGGTTTGGATAAATTAAAATAGAAAAAGAAAAGAAGTAACAAAAACTGAATGCATTGTTCTCTCCTTCCCTCTCTTCTCATCTCCCTCCCACGTTGGTCCACTGTGTATTTTATTCTCCCAACCACCCACCCCCTCCCTCTCCCTATAAGTCAGTCTGTCTGTGTATATTGAGAGTGTGTGTGTGCCTATAGTGTATGTGTGAAAATGTGCCCAATTTATTTATTTCATGTGTGTGTGTCTCTGTGTGTGTGTGTGTGTGTGTGTGTCTTTGTGTGTGTGTGTGTGTGTGTGTGTGTGTGTGTGTGTGCGGGTGTTGTGTTTCTCCAGACTAATTGGAGCCACTCACACAGAGCAAGGCCACTCTAAATCTCCTGCCACAACTCTCCGCTCTAAATATCAAAGTCAACAAGCACACGCCCCCAAACACACACAGATACAGATGAGTACACACACATATTCACTCTTTCCCCTGTCCCTGTCTCTCTCTCTATACCAAAGTAAATAAACAATACTAAGTCTCTTAGTATTAGTATTAGTTACACCTTGGTTGTCATAGTTAGGATTGGTTATCTATGTGTATGTATGCATCGTGAGTATTTATGTGTGTCTCTGTGTGCTTGTGCATGCATGCGTGTGTGTGTGTGTGTGTGTGTGTGTGTGTGTGAGAATGCTCTCTCCCAGCCTATGAAGCTAAGCTAATATTACCTTCTCCTGCTTCTCTTGAGAGTGAAGCCATTGCTCCTAAACGTCTTTGTTCATTCCATCCAGCTGAAAATGTATTGCATTTTTTACTGATGGTCAAGTTGAAATTACTGAGTGAGAAGCTGTGAGTTAATTGGAAGCCCAAGTGTAGGTGAAGTGGGAGTGCAGAGTAGGCCAGTGGACATCTGATTAGTGAATCTGTAATTTAGCAAAACATCTGTGGTAGGTGGTTCCAACTCACTTGATAACCGTAATTACATTCCAGCTCTCAACCAGCCCCCTCTTCTGTAACACTGAATCCAGGTATCTACATAGGCGCTCGCCCTATTCCACACAAGTGATTATTACATCAGATCCCGTATATTGGTAAATGTGTGAAATTACTGGTAAAATAAACTAAGGCCATTTTAATCAGGGTTTGACAGTATAGACTTTATCAGAATGTGCATACATGGACTTTTCATAAAATATCTTATTTCTTGAGGGATACATTAAAGTGTACTGTATCCATAAGAGTTCAACATGTTACTTTTCTGTTATTTCCTGATATTCGAGAAGAATGAAAAGAAATTCAGTTTACTAAAGTCTGTGTTCTGTGTACATCCTACCTAAAGATTTCATATGGTGCTCAGCATATGAAATCTTTATCTAAAATGGTTAATTCTCTTGAACGACTGTCATTCTCAAAGCGCTAGGGTAAACCAAGCTCTACCGCATCTCGAAAAATGAATGCATCTTGTCAAAAATAAAACTGTAAAAAGATTCTAAACTTGCAGCCATTAAATATATGAAGGTATTTTCCATCTAACTGGTTTCAAAACAGAAACAGAATAGAAGCCAGTCTAACCAGCTCTGCAACATGCTGGTCAGTGCCACAATAAAAACGGCATAAAAAAACAGTCTATCCAGTTAGATGTTGATCTATGCCACAGTAGAAACAGCAAAGAAACCAAACCAGTCTACAGTAAACAGTTCTGCAACATGATGACCAGCCCCACAACAGAAAGAGCTTAATCATCTCTGCACAATGTTGATCTGTGCCACAGCAGAAACAGCAAACAAACTAGTCCCAGCAGTTCTGCATAAAGCTGATCAGTGCAGAATTAGACTCAGCACAGAAACCAGTTTGTCAACATGCTGGACTTCTATTTGAAAACCTCCATACATCATGCTTTGTGTGGGAGGAGGCTGTGCATGTACAGTATTAATCAAGGTGATGGGTAGGCACTCTTTGCTTTGTGAAACTTAATCAATACGTGAGTTATAGAGATACAGCATTATGTACGTATGTGTGTGTGTGTGTGTGTGTTCCAATCAATAGGTATGTGATGGACACAGGTTATCTCCCAGCAGATTTAGACATTCAGACAGAAGGACAGACAGACAGAAAGGCAGACGATTCCCTGTTAAAACAGCTAAACATACAACTGTATATTCTGTAAAACTAGATTGTCTGTGTGTGTGTGTGTGTGTGTGTGTGTGTGTGTGTGTGTGGTCGGTCTCTTAGGTGGCCCATACAAATAATGGGAGACTGTTAAAGAGGGAGAGAGAATGAATGTAATATACTGTCTGCCTAAGACATGCTCATACATACACACAGACCTCTATCAATAACACGCCTGTTACTTATCCTCAATCACTATACCATCTGTGTGTGTGTGTGTGCGTGTGTGTGTATATGTGTGTATGTGTGTCTGTGTGTGTGTGTGTGTGTGCGTGTGTGTGTATATGTGTGTCTGTGTGTGTGTGTGTGTGTGCGTGTGTGTGTATATGTGTGTATGTGTGTCTGTGTGTGTGTGTGTGTGTGTGTGTGTGTGTGTGTGTGTATGTGTGTGTGTGTGCGCACAAAGCAACACTTCATGTAATAGTAAAAAGCAACCTCTGAGACCTGCCTGCTAGGCTATATCAACAAACCACAAGACCACAAGGCACACACACACACACACACACACACACACACACACACACACACGGCAGGAGCTCATACCTTGGCAAGCAGGTGAGCGGTGCATGCGTGTGTCTGTGTGTGTGTGTATTTATTTATGGATAAAGACTACCTTGTTACTCGGGCAAACTAAGTAGCATAACGAATGGAACATGGTTTTGAAAAACACACATACACACACGCGGGCAGGCATACACACATCTCCTTGGCTGGCATGAGACACGACACATACGCTCTGGGCTACATGAAATAAGCTACCGCTCGCTCTCTCTTTCCCTCTCTCTCTCTCTCCCGCTCTATCTCTTTATTGGAAGAGCATGCACGTTTGCCTAGTGACATGCATGAGTGGAGGCAGACTGGAGGAACGAGGGATGAGAAGGGTGAGGTGGAGGAAGATCTTCAATTCAGTCAACTTTTTATAAATGCATTTATTCAATTTTACATTGTATGTTCAATAGTTCTTCTTAGCCAGAGGGTTATGCAGCGGTTTCTCCTGACTGATACAGAAACCGTGTCTATTTACATTTTGCACAGTATGCACAGCAAAATTAAAGAAAATTCCAGAATTCAATATTTTCTTATTTCAGGGTTGTTCTTTGGCACACAGCAGTTTTACATGTGATGAATATGGCCACATACAATATGTGCTATAACTAAATGCAAGGTATATGACACTCTTACACTATTGTGATGTTCAGTGCATTCCAGGAGTTATTTTATGATAGTTGTAATTTCGTTTTTTTAGTGTACCCACTTTCCCTCAACCTGCCTCATGCACTTCTGCTTCAGTTAGTGATTTCCTAAATTTCCCAGAATGCCTTTTGACATCCCCGATTGTTTTAGATAGCTGAAAAAATTTCTCCCATTAAATTCCATTGTAGCTGCGCTGGAGATATCTTGGCGTGACGCCACATTGTCTACATTTGGCCAGTTATCCACAGGAATAAGAAAAATATACCACTAAACAACAAACTGACCCAGGAATGCAAGCTACGTTGCCAATAGCTGTTTTTTTTTTACAGTGTTAAATTGTTTTAGGGTGTATTTTCCTTTAACATTCAGTGAAAAAACATCACGGAAAAAAACATTTAGTAGTTTGGTATATTATTTTATGTGGTCACAATTTCAATCTTTAGCCCTCATTTATTCCTTTTAGTTACAAATCACCATTTCCTCTTCACAATCATTGTGTACAGTTTGCAACCAGTGCCACTGAGCAGCGTCTCAGTTTACTGACCGTTCACGTCACTCATTGTAAAATGTGTTTGAGATGGCTAAAATAAACCACTTCACATGAAAGACATGTTTTGAGGATTGTGAAGCAATCTGCCACTCAATGCCAAATACTAGCCCTGCTTTTCCTGTTTGGAAGGAGATGGAAAAATCTGATCCATGCCAAAATGACTGGAAAAAAACATTTGATCTCTCTTGACTTCTCTTGGCTCTCTCTCTCTCTCTATCTCTCACACACACACACACACACACACACACACGGCAGACAGGCAACCAAAAGAGCAATAAAGTGGACACGGTGCGCGGTCCTTGAGATGAGGACCCTGTTGTTCAAAATTAGCTGGGACTTGGGCAGCTGCCAAGTTGCCTGATTGAAAAAAAAGAGGAAAAAGAGAGCCGTGTTTTTAAAGAGATTATGTGTGTGTGTGTCTGTGTGTGTGTGTGTGTGTGTGTGTGTGTGTGTAAGACAGAGACAGAGAGAGAGAGAGAGCATGTTTCTGCCCAGCAGCATAATACTGAGCATTAACACAGCTTGCACACACACTCACATCCATTTAACATCATTTACACTGGTCCTATAAGGATATACATACATACAGACAGACAGAGACACACACACACACACACACACACACACACATTCTCTCTCTCTGTGCCCTCTCTTTGACCCTCTTCCGCTCTGTCTCTCTCATTAAATACTGGTGATTCATTTTTGGTATTTTCAGTACATCTTTCGGCAGGAGTGGCTTTATAGAGTATGTGTGTGTGTGTGTATACACTCCTACCCCTAGTCCACGGACACACACACACACACACACAGGACAAATGGAAACACCCTCATTAGCTCAACATTGTTATTTTCAGTTAAAGCCAGACAACCTAGAATCCGGTCTAGACCTATAGTCAAAAACAATCTTAAGGAATTTAATGAGAAAATCTAATTAGAAACAATTCTATTTTCCAACTCCAATTTTCAAGGATTTTACAGTGCTAATAGACAGTCCAATGGAACCCATGGTACCTAGTGATAACAGATGCAGATTGCCTAATGTTTGGATGTTATAAGAATATGTCATTTCAAACTATAGGATGAGACATCGGTTGTCTTGCCTCTCCTCTGCCCTCCATTATAATTCCCATTCTCCTTCATCCTTTTGCTCTCACTCGCTCGCCCTTTCCTCCTTCCTTCCATCTATCCATCTCCTCCATCCATCTCGTCACCTCTGAATTCATCAGTATTCTGTGAGTGACTCAGTCAGTCTCAGCACCAGAGACAGTCTGCGCGTGTGTGTGTGTGAGTGTGTGTGTGTGTGTGTGTGTGTGTGTGTGTGTTTGTGTGTGTGTGCGATTCATTTCCTCCTACAAGGGCAGACAAACACAGCCTCATCTATATTGTGCAGATGGACTGAGAGACAGACGGTGAGTGATTGAAAGAGAGAGAGAGAGAGAGAGAGAGAGAGACATCGACAGACAATGAGTGAGTGTGTAAGGAGAGAGACAGAGAGAGAGAGAGACAGAGAGAGAGAGAGAGAGAAAGAGAAAGAGAGAGAGTCCAAGCTTACTGAACAATGACCTCAGTGACTCTGTGCTGGCTATCATTCTGTATAGCAACCTGTGTGTGTGTGTGTGTGTGTGTGTGTGTGTGTGTGTGTGTGTGTTTGTTTGTGTGTGTGTGTGTGTGTGTGTTTGTGTGTGTGCGTGTGTGTGTCAGGGGGCAGATAGGACTCAGAAGGATGCTATTACTGAGATTTGATGAGAAAGGACAGCTCTGCCCTGTTTGTCCGTCACTGTGTGTGTGTGTGTGTATGTGTGTTTACGTGTGTCTATGTGTGTGTATGTTTGTGTATGTGTGTGTGTGTCTGTGCACGGGGGTGGGGGGTGGAGGGTTTAGGTAAATGGGCTGTCTATTGAAACAGTCAAAATCAAGGAAGACATGTCTCTTTTTCACACACACACACACACACAGTCTCTGTCTGCCAAAGGCCATAGGAGAACACTTCGAGGACACTGTTATGTTCCCCTCCTCCCTACCTCCCTCGTTCATCCTCTCCCTCCATCTATGTCTGAGCCTTTCCTGACCTTTGTCTCTCCTTCCTTTCTCTCCTACTATATTTGGCATCGAGCCATGGTGTCACACTCAAAAACAAGAGAGACAGCAAAAGAGAAAGAGAGAAAAAATGAGGAGAGGAGAGCAGAGGAGCAACATAGCTGGATATAGCCAGAATGACACTGGTTTATGGGCGTGTTTGTGTGTATGTGTGTATGTGTGTATGTGTGTGTGTGTGTGAGTGAGTGTGTGTGCATGCGTGCGTGCGTGTGTGTAATCAGTTCCAGATGAGTGACCAAGGAAGGTAAACCTTTCCTCCACCCTCACACTCGTTTACCTCTCATCTCTCTCCTCATTCATTCCTCCTCCACTTGTCTGCTCCTGTTTTATTGCTCTCTCTTTATCACACACATGCATTCAACCCAAGCTCTCTCTCTCTCTCTCTCTCTCTCTCTCTCTCTCTCTCTTCTCTCTCTCTCTGTCACTCTCCATCTCTCTCTGTATCTATATATTTATATATATTTCACCCACACAGACACAGGTGCATTTCTCAGCAGGTCTAGGATCAGTGAACTGGTGCAGAAGAGATGCAGCCGGTCTCTAGCACCTGCTCTGACAACACACACACACACACACACACACACACACACACACACACAGTAGAAGGGAGAAGTGGGAGGCAAGAGAATGATAAAGGCACAGAGAGAGAGACAGCGAATATAAATTTCAAGTGTTTTTTGAGAGAGTTGGTGGCCCATGATCACATACATTGGTCATGATGGAGAATGATAGTCTGTGTATGTGTGTGTGTGTGTGTGTGTGTGTGTCTGTCTGTCTATGCACGTGTGAATGATTGAGGCTGTTGTCTGTGGAGGAGCAAGGTCAATAACACAGAGGTTATAAATGACATCACACATATCCCACACACACGCGTGTTCACACACACATACTGATGTTATACTGACATGGGGTCGAACACAGGTCTCTCTCACCATCTCTCCATAACATACTGTCTCTCTCACTCAATCTCTCTCTTCCAATAGTCTCTCACTCTCAAGTCTTTCTGTGTGTGTGTGTGTGTGTGTGGGTGTGGGTGTGTGTGAGACAGATAAGAGAGGACATGATACGATATGTAGGCCTATGACTTAATATGTAATAGTACTCAGTGGTTTGCGTCTACTATTATCAGCACTATTCTTTATTCTTTATTAGGATTCCCATTAGTTGACATGTCAGTGAGGAATAGTCTTCCTTGGGGTCCACAAAAAACTACACACACATATGAAGGTGTAACCCTTGTTTTTTTTTCTTTGAGTCGTTTTATATTTCATTAAGATATGCTATGACTGCAACTGTACTGCAATTATTAATAGTCTACCATCACCTTAGAAAATTCAATAAAAATTTGGTTTGTGGGGCAGAGTTAAAAAAAAATGCATGAGTTGAGTACAGTGTGTGTGTGTGTGTGTGTGTGTGTGTGTGTGTGGAGGGGGGGGGGGGGGGGGGAATCAGGCTTGCGAAGGAGAAACGAGTCAGTCAAGCTTCAAGGTTTGCCAAACACAACTTTGAATACCAAGAAAATCAAAGTTTCCAAACACTGGCTTTCCGATGCAAAACTGCTGTTCCAGTCCAGCAAATGTGCCAAAACACAGACAAATTGTGCCCCGGCATGTAACAGATAACACCAAGTACAGCATTTTTTTAGAAGTGTCCTCACTGGAACGCATTATGTAGTGTAAATAAATATTTTTTTCCAACGGAAATCCTCTGTTGTGCTCTGTTGGGATTTTGTGGCTACGGATGCAAAGTTCTGTATATCATTTCTGACAGCAAACTGACTTGTTACATACAAAAACAGCTTGAAACATTTGGTGGAGAAAACGACCCCTCCAAGCCAGGTAACCGAGCCACTTAACTTCTTCACTTAACTTCAAAATATTAAACTCTGGAGAGAGGAGGGCAACGAGGGAAGGTGAGAAAGGGACAGAAAAGAAAAAGACGCAGAAAAAGAAAGAGAGGTGGCAATCGACCAGTGTGTGGAATTGATTGAACACACTGTAGGGCAGGGCTATTCAATTATATTGTTCAGGGGGCCACATTGTCAGAAAGCTACGGGCCCGGGGGCCAGACATTTATTTATGTATGTACACTTGACACAACGCGCCACCATGTTTTCAAAACTTTTATTTCGCTACATTGCAAAAGTAGCCTAATCATAAATTAAAAAAGAAAATAAATAGGCATTCTTTAAGTAATTAGGCCAAGTGCTTAATTTCATTTTCTTTCTATTTTTTTCTTTTTCTTTATTTACACATATTTCTCAGTCCAGTCGCTGTTGAATTGACGATTTTCAGCATCAACTTTTCTTTTCTTCAGCGTTGATAGTGACACTGATGATGTCATACGATAATTTGCATATCAATATATAATGCTGCACTTGTTATGCATGCCGCTGACTCCGCCCACCCAGGCCAGTTTCGGCGTACGCCGGTAATTACAAGTGGACCCTATCCTACAGTCCCTGCTCGCAGCAGAGGGAGGGAGCTATCAGACCTCTCTGGATTAGACAAGCAAGTAGAGAAAACCGGCATCAGCCATATCAATTTATTGCCAAATGCTTTGGGATTCAACACATTAACATTGCTTCCCATGG
>NW_027282334.1:0-37500 GCF_046629955.1 Centroberyx affinis | reverse complement strand
TTACAGAGGGAGAACCCTGCTTTGCTTTACCATCAGCCTCTCTCTGACACTTGTCTGTGGCCAGGCTGTACGGTCAATAGCAGATAACAGTAAACAACAACAACCATTTCAGACCCTCTAAATCGAGCCCCGCGGGCTCCATCTGCTCAGGGTAATTGGAAAGTTTAACAGCTAGAGGCTAATCTCTGTCTGATTGAAGCACAGTCTGGGAACAAACAGCCAATTTAATTCTCTCTCTCTCTCTCTCTCTTTATCTCTCTCCATCTATGCCTTGCTACCTCTCTCTAGCCTTTCTAAGTTATTGCCTCTCCTCTCCCTCCGATCACTCTCTTTTTTCTTTCTTTCTTCTTTTCTCTTCCTTCCTTCCTTTCTCTCTCTATCTCCCTCTCCCCCCATCTTGTTGATGAGCTGGCGAAGAACAAACCGACGTGAGGAGAGAAGGGATGCTGCAGCGCTGAGATGGAAGATGAGTGGAGAGAAAGTGGATGATATTTACGTCTATTACTGTCAGTGTGGGGCGAAGGAGGGATGAGGAACGGAAAGAAAGAGAGGGAGGCAGAGGACAAAACAACAACTAATGGTATGTTATGTAAGGATCGGATTTCAGGTTTACTTTGGTCATATAATCTTATACAAGCACACACACACACACACACACACACACACACACACACACAGAGCTGCAGCAAGCATCTTCAGTCTGACGTCAATAGATTCTGTAGAAAGTTGGCCAGTAAGGAAACAAGGTCGAATAAGAGGAAACAAGGTGGAATAAGTTTAAGTCAAGGTTTTTGAAAGGTTTTTATATTGAAGTTGCATAAAATAATATTAAAAAAATGCTTCTTGAAATAAAAATGTATCCTCAACCGCTGCAGTAAATCTGCCTTGGAGCTGCACTGGAAACAACAGCTTAAATGTCAAATCCTCTCCCTCATCCATGTTCTCGTTTCACCTCCTGCCCTTTACAATGCTCTGACACAATGGCCTATCAGTCCCTGTTCTTAACACACACACACACACGCACACACACACACACGCACACACACACGCACACACACACAAACACGCGCGCACACAACACACGCGCGCGCGCGGCGCGCACACACACACACACACACACACACACACACACACAAAGTCCTCCTCTCAACATAACTTTGGCATCAGTCACCCTTTTAACCTAAATAGTTAAGCTAGGAATGTGTGCACACATAGACATGCACACCTACAGACACACACACACACACACACACACACACACATACATGCACACACGCACAAACACTCACACACAGTATTTAGAACAGGAATGCCATTACAGTGCTTGTAAAACATGAACGACTGACTGGCTGGCAGAGCCATGGCTCTAATTTTGACCCTAAAAGGTATGCACTCACTACTGCTGCAGGCACACACACACACACACACACACACACACACACACACACACACACACACACTGTAGAAGACTACTGTACCTTTGTTAAGGAATGTCTACATATCACCTCTTCCCACCCACTTATCTTTCTTACTGTGCATCACCTCATTGTCATCACTGTCTTCCTCCTCTCTTTTATCCACTCCCCCACTCTCCTTTCCTCCCATAATTTGCTTTGTCTTGAGATAAATGTACAAACAGGTTTTGTTCCAAAATGAGATCCATCATTTGAGACATACTGCCCACTGGTTCTCACCATCTTATCATTATTTCTGGCATGAAAGACTTGTTTCAAGTGACATAATAGTGAAATATGAATCAAAGGTTTTTTGTTATTATTAACATTAACATTATTAACAATTTACATGTGAATGTAAATTATTTTAAAATTAATTTTTATACTTTGTGAGTATTTTGTGAATTTCCGAATGCTGTGTAAAATAAAAATGAGTTTGAGCGACGCACCATAAACCACCTTTAGTAATTCCTCATGTCATGTTAGTAAGCCCTTGAAACAGCAGTCTGCCCTTTCAAATGGTCATGGAGCCACAGCAGTGGTTGTTAATATGTGGACTATTAGTCTCCAGACTCCTCACACATCAGTGAGCTCACACTCTGTAAATAAACCAGCACGCTCATACTAAGTATCTGCACTGCAACATTATACAAGGCCACAGGAGGCTGTGTGTGAGAGTGTGCATTAATGTGTGTATGTACATGTGTGTGTGTGTGTGTGTGTGTCTATTTGTGTGTGTGACAGAAAACAAATTGATCAGTCTCCCTCTAGACGTGGCTTCAAGCATCTCTGGTTTCATCTGTATGGAGCCAATGCATAATGATGGCTTTATTTCTTCATTTATATTCATCGCACAGTACAAAGCATCCAAACATCAACATCTGACAGTATAGAAGTCCTGACATTGCACTCTGGGATAGGTCAGGATGACAAAATGATGTCAATCCAGGTGACTGCCATCTTTATGCATCAGATCGACTGAAAAAGCAGCTACAGTCTAATTGATTTATTGCTGTGGCAGAACAGTTTCACCTGATATAGCTCGCACACCTCTATATGAGTCCAGGAGCAAACAATCTCCAACCACTGCCTGCCAGCCTTTTGTTCTCAGCACTTAATATTGCAAAAAGGCAAAATTTCTACGAGCCTGGACACAGGATGAATGGGAATACCTCTGCATACTCTGTATATGTTATAAACATGATTTTAGGCTAGATTTCAAAGCAAGATAAATTGAGTGGTATTTGATATTTTTATTGTATTTTTTTTTAGCTCTGCCATAGAAGACCTAAAAATGGAAAATGTTCTAATGAAAAATAATTACAGCTTGAAGTTTATAAAACTCAAGTACTACAGTAATCTCTCTTTCACTCACACACACACACACATACACATACACATACACATGCACACACACACGTCATCCCAGTCACTCACACCTCAGCCTGTCATGAGATTTTCCTAGTCTGAGATGCTGAAGATAGATGTGTTATATATGACTATGTGACAGCCTGTTGAGCGATGGTGGTGTGTATATGTGTGTGTGTGTGCCTCTGTGACCGTGTGATATGTCAGTTTCAGACAGCAGGTTGGCTAATGTTAGAAGTGTGGTTAGCAGGGCTTCAAATAAAGTGTTCAGTGAGCAAGACTTCACAGTCTCATAGAGTGCTGGAGCTGGCACCTACTGCCACTGGGACGCTGGCACATTTTCAGTTTTCATCTTGGCTCGAGATTCTGGGATCTCAAACTTTCTCCGACTTTTTAAAATTCAGAGGAAGACAGACAGGCAGACAGGAAAGGCGGTGTGTGAACAGGCACACTCTTTTGCTAACTAGAAGCAGAACAAGTAGAAAGACACAGTAACACTCAATCACTCACACTCAGGTGACAAATTGTATGTTCAACAAAGTGTCAGGTGCCTATTTCGTGCATCTCCACAGACTATATAACTCTTACCCTGATCTTAGCCTGACCCTGACCCCAACCCCAATTTTTTTGCAAAGTCCCATATTTTACACTTTCCAGTGTTTTGTTGTATGTCTTCGGGTCCTTTAGAAAACATTTGTGTGGTGTCATGTACCAAAAACAACCTTACTCCAATTTGTTTTTGGCATTTTTGTCTTTATTAGATAGTTCAAAGTTGAGACAGACAAGAAAGATTGGGAGAGAGAGAGAGGGAGGGATGAGGTGTGACAAAGGTTCTGGGATAGATTTGAAACACAGGACACCCCCATTTTTAAACCTAAACCCAACCTTAAATTAACCCCAGACATTGAATATTTTATATACTACTTTCCACACAAATATGAGTATCACTTGAAACTCACTAGACTTTTAACGGATACATTATAGTCATTTGATAGTTAGTTGAGTAGCAACATTGGACTAATAAAGTGTGAACAAAGACACTAATAGGAAGTGATAGACAGACAGCCATAGAGACAGACAGACAGACAGACAGACAGACAGACAGACAGATAGATAGATAGATAGTCTTAGTAAGAGAGAGGAGGCTGAGGAGAGACAAATGTGTGTATAACTACTGTATTTGTGTATTTATGTGTAAATGTGTTGAGGAGACAGGGGAGAGACAAGAGAGATGTATAAATGTAACTCTAGTGCTCTCCACTTATTATTTCTCTGTTGTCGAGGTGATAGAGAGGCAGTTGCCATGGCAGCCACGGACCTCATGGCAGGTGCTGTTGCCACATTCACCACACCATCCTGTGAGTGCGTCTGTGTGTGTGAGTTTGTGTGTGTTTATGCACACGCACGCCAGTGTGTGTTTGTTCATGTGTGCATGCCGTCACCTCTGTGTGCCCTGGTCTGTGCATGCTTGTACATTTGTGTGAGTGCGTGTGCGTGTTGGTGTGCGCCAGCATGTGTTTAGGTGTGTGCACTCGTGCATGTTATTTGCCTGTTAGGGCACGTGTTGTTGGTGTGCACCGGTGGTGGTGGTGTTGGTGTGTGTGTGTGTGTGTGTGCATGTGTGTGTGTTCCTGTCTGGTCTTGTGTTAACAGCCTGTGAGCTATGCAGAGATTCTATAAATATAATACTGTCTGTTGCTAACTGGAACATAGGCTTATTTTTCTGCTTATTTTTCTCTGTAGCTTTAAGTGGATTACTACTATTTATTTTGATGTTTTTATTTAACCATTATTTTATGAGGAAGTCCCTTTGCGAGCAAGTTTATCTTTTACAAGGAAGACCTGGCCAAGAGGCAGCACTAATAATAAAAATATTTACACACAAACACCACACACGTGACAAACACAAAACAATGAAACGTAAATCATAAAATTGAAATAAAGCCTGCCATGTGACATATAATGTATTGTGATAAAAAAATACAGCTTGAAACAGCTTTCAGTGACACACCTTTATTTACACCAGCATTTAGCACAAGTCTTCACTAAAGCTGTTGCATTCACACTTGAGCACTACCGCATGTTGCATGTAGTTTGTTACAAAATTTCCATTGTTGGGTGAACTATTCCTTTAATTTCCTCTCCACTCATCTAGTGTGTGTGTGTGTGTGTGTGTGTGTGTGTGTGTGTGTGTGTACGTGTGTGTGTGTGTGTGTGTGAGTGCATGTGCGTGCGTGTGTGTGTGTGTGTGTGTGTGTGTGTGTGTGTGTGTGTGTGTGTATTGCATCCCAAAAGAGGGGTCCCAGAAACACTACTCCCTAATTAAAACAGCCTCCAAAACTCAAAAACACACACGCACGCACACACACACACACACACACACAGACACACACACACACACACACACACACACAAGCTTGTTACAAAACCTTTTAATTCATATCATAAAACATTAACTTTAATTGAGAATGACTTAAAAAGTAGGTCAGAAAGTTAGGCAAATTAGGATCACAAGGATAACAGAAAAAGCAGAAACATACAGAGAGAAAGAAAGAAAGAAAGAAAGAAAGAAAGAAAGAAAGAAAGAAAGAAAGAAAGAAAGAAAGAAGTAAACAAACAAACAAAAGCTCTCATACAATCGCTGTCTGGAGTTAGTAAGGCTTTTTCTAGCTTCTCACTCTTTAGACTGACAGGGCACACACACACAGGCACACAGGCACACACACACACAGACACACACACACACACACACACACATAGACACACCCACTGAGATATGCACACAATAAAAGGAGCATACACGTGCACGGTACACGCACATGCTAGCGCACACGTACACAGCGTGTTAACTGCAGCAGCCTAATGGCTGGGGTAGTTAGTCTAATTAAGTGTGTCTGTACTGGGTCAGTGACTGTAATGACAATGATGGCACTATTAGGGGAAAAATCTCGTCCACTTACTCTTCCTCCTCCTCCTCCTCCTCCTCCCTCTTCTCATGTAAATCTAAATCCTTGTCCCTGTCTCTCATTTCCCGCCTGAGTCTAATTTAACAAAAACATACCCTGACACTATCCAAAGACACACACACACACACACACACACACACACACACACACACACACACACACACACACACACACGCATACACACACACACACACACACACACACACAAACACACACACACAAGCTAATTTAACAGGCATGCATTCAGACACGCCGTCTCCTTGTGTTCTAGGCTAATAGGGCATCATGTCTCAAATTAGTGCTGTGTGTAAAAAATTGGTGTGTGTGTGTGTGTGTGTGTGTGTGTGTGACTGTGTCTAGGATGCTGGTATCTAACCTCTGTACACTCACAATGAAATGTTCAGATAACCATAAAACGATTACAACATGGATACCATGGGGGGACCCAGAGGGAAAGAGAGAGGGCAGAAGAGAGAGGGCAAGCAGAAGAGATAGAGAGAAAACGGAGAGCAAAAGCTATGATTTTTTTTAGGTATACCCAACTAGTACCAGCTGGGACTCCCTTATGCCTCTATAACAGCATAAATTCTTCAAGGCATTTATGAAATAAGGTGCTGGAAATGTTCCACAGGGATCTAAGCCCGTGCTGATTCATCATTCAGTTGTTAGTGGCACATTCATCCTCATCCGAAAGGTCTCTAGTGGGTTGCAATCTAGGGACTGTGTAGGCCATTAGAGTAAACTAAAGTCACTGTCATGTTCCTGGAACCATTCTAATGTGTGCTTGGTGACGTGTTGCATTATCCTGCTGGAGGCATCCATTTGAAACAGGCTAGAGGTTACAAAGTGCTTCACAATAAAAACTAGACGTAAAAACATAAAAACACATATCACATACTAGACAAAAAAAGAATACGAGATACAAATTTAAGACAACATAACGGCAAAAATAACAGCTTCAAGAGCCAAGGGAATAAAAATAAGTCTTAAGATGTTTTTATCTGATATCAGGAGTGGAAGCCAGCAAGGTCTTCTGCTGCTGTAGCCCAGCTGCTTCGAGGTGGCAGGTCGTCTGAGATGCCCCTCTGCACATCACTGCTGTACCAACATGGTATTTCCATACTTGCCATGCAGGGCCGCCTGTTAGCTTGAAGGAGTCTTGCCATTCTCCTCTGACCTTAAAATCACGCGTCCTTCCCATTCTACTGTTTAGTCAAACAGTAACTGAGCTTCTTGACCCAGGCTCTGTGCTTTATAAACAGTGACTCACTGTCTGGAGGAGCCAGTAAAGCATTTAGACACACACGCACGCACACACACACACACACACACACACACACACACACACACACACACACACACACACACACACACACACACAAACACACAATGGTTACTACAGTGTCTGATAAGGCCTTGCTGGCTTTTGAATAATTTATAGAACAAAGCTATTTTACCTGGGCGCTTCATATAGACGACACTGGAGCATATTTCAGAGCATTCATTTCTATAGCAACATTTTCTCAAATTTTGAAACTGTTTCTATTGTTGGTGATTATGTATTTGATTTTTGTATAGTACATGTTTATGTTTAAACCACATAATCAATTCTTATGGATATTAATGAGTATGTACTGTTGTTGTAGTACATGTGTTCAAGCCAACTAATCATCTCAATGTGGTTTGAATGTATGAGCTGCTGTTTGTTGGATTTGAACATCTACAATTTGTGTTTTTGTAAACTGCTTTGGTGATAATGTTTCTGATAAGTAGTCCTGCCAATGAAGTTACTGAATTGAGAATTTAATTGATAGAAGGAAAAAGAAAAAGAGTGAGAGAAGGGGAGACAGAGCAAAAGCAAGATGGGGAAGAGTGTTGTTGAAAAGGTGAGTAACACACAAGAGAGGGTGCTGGGGGTGGGGTGGGGGGGCTCAGACAGAGACAAAGCCAATGAGAGGCTCTTCACTTCAGCCTGCATCAGCATCTCTCCCTCCATTCTCTTTTATTCATCCATCCATCCATCCATCCCGTCTTGCTGTATTGATGAAGCCACCTCTTTATATGGTAATGTCTTCCACACCTGAGAGGAATCAGGAGGGCATTATCACCCACACACACACACACACGCACACACATTCAGGCATTCACATACACTATCGCACACACTCCATATATTCTCTCATACTCTCCTGCCACAAACACTCTCAAATACACAGTAATGCACACATGCGCACATACACACATACACGTTATTATTCACATGAACTCCATATATTTTCACCCCCTCTCTCCCTCTTACACACACACTCACACATACACTCAGCTATGAGCAGCCCATTAACGCTGACTGGGATATGTATGCGGCTCACATCTGTCACATGTCACTGCCGTGGAAACGCCAGCTGCCGTGGTTACCGGAGCCCTGCTTCTGTAGTGTTATAGGATTTGATCATTACGGGATAGCTAGCTCCCTGTGTGGAGAGAGAAGCCCCTGCGAGGATACACTGCCAGGCACTAACACCCAACCTTAGTCTTCATTTGATCTGATAATCAGCTTAATTACAGGCAAACTGCTGGTTTTGGTTGTAATTATGTATTGACTGGGATTAGATGAAGTGGTTATATGTTCATGCGTGTTTCGCCCCAGTATGTTATCTTCATGGGTAAGGTATAAACCTTTAACTAACACTCTGCCTTACTCTTTATTTCCTCTGATGGTCAGGTTAATTACCTACCATCTGCTGATTATTGGGTTTTTAATTATGTATTAAAAGGGTTTGCTTGCCAGGGTTAGTGTTAATACTCGCAGGGGTAATACTGCTTCTGAATGAGAGGATGTGGCTGTATTTTTTAAATTTTTTCAACAGTGTTTTTACACTCACAGAGTTCAATTAACATTGATGATTTTGCTGTGTGGTCTACTTGTTACATTTCAAATTGTATAGATATTCAGACAATCATGCTAATCATATAAAACACTGTGAGTTATTTTAACTTTAATTCTGTTGATAAAGAGGCACTGGTTCTTACCAAAAGTTGTATTTTGTCACCTAAAGAGCTATAGCCTATTTGGTACTTTTTAGAAGAATTTATGCTTGTCGCGTGCTCGTGATATGTGTGGACCAACTTTGCTCACTAGCGCTACTAGTGGACGAAATCTCAATTGTTCATCTTAAATTTGAACATGCATATTATTATCAGACAAAGTCAAGCGGACGAGAGAGCTGGTTTGATTGCATGGGTGAGCAAGAAAGGGAGAGACTGAGAGAGAGGGACAGATCTCTGGGATGATAACCCTTGGCTTGCACTTCTATTTGGCATGGAATTTGACATGTGGCATCAACATACTCAACCTACTGTGAACTGGCCGAGCACAGAGCAAGGGGCACTGAAGCAGTGAAAACAAATTAGATGAATCATCAAAAACAGAAAAAAAATGACACCCCTTTTGTTAGAGGTCCAAAGCAAGCTGTACTGACTGTTTTAATGTCACTGCACTGCATCTTTTAGAGTGATTCCAGCCTTAGTAATGTCCATGTAAAGACTGTAAAGACAGCTGTTTTACTAATCTACATCTAAATACAGGTAGCACCCACATCTGAGTCTGATAAAATACACTTTTATAGTGCATATATAATGTATATCAATTTTGGAAAAAAAACAACCCAATAATCATTACTTTATATTTCAAAAACGTTAATATCAAATAAATAAATAAATAAACAATATGGATGACTGCATCATCGTCAAATCTCATGTTGCCACTGAAGGTTCCTCAGGTAGTCAATATCTTCATGAACGTGTCCTTTTTTGGTTTTATTTTTATGTCTGTGGAGGAACTGTATAAATTTCACTTCGGAATGAAACTCCTCATTTTCTATCTGTCTGTGACATATAGAGAGGTTTTTACTTTCAGCTGACCTGAAATAGACACTTCCCTTACGGCTAACACACACACACACACACACAAACACACACAGTGACCCACTTTCCTGAGCTGACCTGGACTAACCAAAAACAGATCACCCTCCATCCACTTATGATTTGGGCGTGGATGTAAGGGTTACACACACACACACGTGCATGCGCACACACACACACCAAACACCAGCAGAGCAGGGACCCAGGCCTTAAGTGACTACAGCTGTGTAGCCAGATGTGCTTTTGAGCCCTGCGGCTACAAGTGTGTGTGAGTGTGCACATGTGTGTGTGTGTGTGTGTGTGTGTGTGTGTGTGTGTGTGTCTAAACCTGAAAACCTACTCTGCTCATACTAATCCCGGGACAGAACACTCTCTACCCCCCCTCCCACCCACCCACCCATATTGCCCCCAGCAACATACACGCACACACACACACACACACACACACACACACACACACAAACATATTTTTTTATTTGTGCCCTCCTTGTCTCTCTGCCTCTCTCTCCCTCTCGCTCTCTCTCTCCCCCACAGCTCTCTCCCCTTTCTCCCCTCTCCTTCCTCTGTCTCTCCCTCTCTCCAGCTGGCTGAGTAACAGCAGTAATAAAGGTATACAGGCTAAATTAACTGCTGAAACATGACATGGATTTCAGTTCACTTTGAGGATTAGCTTCAAGGAAGACCAGGCAAAAACACACAGGCTATAAATATCTCTCTTTTCTCTCTTTTCCCTTCACTCTATTCCCATCTTTCTGTCTGTTACGGCCGTGGCCGTACCCCCAGAAGATTCCCTAGTGTTTCCTTGTGTTTCCCCTTCCCTGTGTTCCCAGTGCTCCCCTGTCTGTCTCTCTCTCTGTCTATGTTTTGTTTGTGTGTGTATTGGCGTGGGCATGGTCTCCCTTCCTCGTTCTCCTGGCTCCCGGCTCTGCTCATCCTGCACACCTGTCTGCAATCGGCTCATCACCTCTCCCAGTCTGCTCACCTGCCTCTCATCAGCTCATCAGCCTGCAGTATATCTACCCCGGCTCTTCAACCATTCTTCGCCAGATTGTTGTTTCAACCACAGTGGTAGTTACGCTTCAAGGCCAAATCTAGTTAGAACTTCTAGCAACTTTGTTCTTCGTGTTTCCTGTGACTAACCAGCCTTTCTTGTATCCCAGGATCATCACCCGCCTGCCTGTCCTCCTGCCTGTCTCCCTGCCTGCCTGCTAGCAACCTCCTAGCCTCCAAGCTCCCCCTGCCTGCCACGCTTCCCCTCATCCCACGCTCACGCCAAGCCCCGCTCCTCCTCACCATCACTCCCCCTTGTAGCCACCGGATTCCCATTCCCTGCCATCAGCCCCTCATCCAGATCCTCCCTTACAATAAAACCTTTCTTTACCAATACCACCCTGTCCGTGTCCTGCGTTTGGGTCCCTCCAGTGTTCATAACACTGTCCCTCTATCAGTGCCTCTGTCTATATATTTCCATCTCTCTGTCTCTGTCTCTGTCTCTCTCTGACATATAAACATAGGAAAAGAAAAAAATAAAAGAAACTTTCAATCCGCCAGGAGAATCTCGTTTTGAGGTGTTGCTGAACTACTGCACAGTGCGCTGCCGCCATCAATGTTAGTAAAATGTAGCCAGACCTCGGACCGTTTCTGCGACATTGTGTACTTACTTAGAGCAAACTGGGAGATGAAAGTGTGGTGATGCCTGGACAAGTTTGTTTTGCCTTCCTGTGGCAAGTAGTTACCCAGTGAGCCAATCAGCAGTCACTTTAGTCAAAGAACATGGATGACAGACGATGTAAGATTAATCAATAAAGTGCCTAACTTTGGCACTGAATGTTTGAACATATTTCGGTAGACCAGACATGACACAGATGTCGGCACCCAGCCCTAAACACATACAAAATACATTCATACTGGTTTGATTTGATTTATTTTGGACAAAGCAAGTATAGATGTTAAAAAATCCTACATGGCAGTATATCTGTATGTAGAAAATAAGACATGGAAGTATGAAAAGTTATTTCCACTGAAGCCCTTGGGAAAAACAAATATGTAATGGATACTAGATAAACACTGCACAAAAAAACAATTAGTCCACATGAGAACACTATGAGATAGCTGCTCATACAACATACTACATGCAACTGGATGAATATATGCATGCACACACACACTCACACACACAATTCTCTGTCCCCCCCAGTGGACTCAGGTGGTGCTTTGACTGTATTGCTTAAGCACCTCTCCATGTATGTGTGTGTATTCACAACACACTCCAACAAATATCACGGCACTAACAACACACACATGCACACAACAGCTGCACACACACATATGCCTGACAAGCATAAATGCACACACTGACATACACATACACACACACTGTAGACACCCAGAGAGCATAATATTCAATAGTTAGACTGGTGAAGGTCATCATTAGCATATTATTAACGCCCTGTGTGTGTGTGTGTGTGTGTGTGTGTGTGTGTGTGTGTGAGTGTGTGTGTGTGTGTGAGTGTGTGTGTGTGTGTGTGTGTGTCATAGGGCAAGCATGCCATATCATGTATTCATGTACCAGAGATAGACAGACCTACATGGTTCAGAGGTGTGTGTGTGTGTGTGTGTGTGTGTGTGTGTGTGTGTGTGTGTGTGTGTGCGTGCGTGCGTGCGTGCGTGTGTGTGTGTGCGTGTGTGTGTTGATTCTAGCTGTGAGGGGGCACATATGTCCCAGTCTCCTGTGGGAATAACATGGTGTCTGGTGCTGACAGCACACCAGGAGGGGACACACACACACACACACAGCTGAGCTGAACTGCTGCTCTGGCACATTTGGTGACAGAGAAGGATTATCAGGTCACAAATCTTCACCAAGGAAATGAGTTTGGCTTATTCCCCAACACAGAACACCTGCAAAGGTTATTTCATTCCTGTAGGAGCCGTCTGGGACGCGACAGAAGACTAACTGTAAGAGAAATGCACTTTTGACTGGAAAGTTGCTGGTCTGACTCCTAAAACCACCGGGGAAAACCTGGCAGGGGAAAATGACCGAGCAACGAACCTGACCTCTGCTGCTGCGGTGGAGCTGCTCAGTGGACAACAGTAGACAACTGTGGCAATACAGGGCAAGTCCCAGGTGTGGATGTGTGTATAACTAAACACATATGCAACAGAGTGTTTCTGAAAAAGGGCGCTCAGTCAACCTACCCTGAGCAAGGATGCTGAATCAACCTACCCTGTAGTCATAAAAACGGGAGCTCAATTAATAACTGAGAAGCTGGACACTATGTACAACAATTTATTCTTAGTTTTTTTTGTTTTCTAGACCATATAAAAAGATCCAATAGGACAGAGCTTCTCAAGTTGGGGTGCAGGGACTTCCACAGGTTGTTGAAAGCAGTTTGAGCAAATAAATAGTGAACAAAACCATTTCTCCAATGGCATGCAAGATCTTTCTGACAACTCGATTGCTTAATTTTACTATTACTAGTTGCTATGGAAATAACTGAAATGGTTGGCATGTGATGTCTAAAAAAAAACCCTGGACCTTCCCTTGAATTAATTCATGGAATGTGCAAGAAACCGCAGTCTTGATCCTCCTAAGTAGGACACAAGAGCAAGAGCTGGGAAAGAGGTGAACTTCACCAGAAGCCAACACACACACACACAACACATAGGCACACACACACACAGGGCGAATGATTTTCTCACTCTCCCAAGATCACTCTCAGTCCAATTCCCCATCCATACTGCTGACTGAGGATCAGTGAAGCACACAAAAGACAAAAACACTCAAGCCTCTATCTTTCAGTGAAGGGAGAGATCTTGGCTTACCATGACTCAGGAAAGGCTATTAGGCTGCATACTGTCCTTAAACCAGATCGGGTAATATTCTCAAGCTCAACTCCGTATTTCCAAGGATTTGTATTTGCAGCTGGTACTCCACACATAAAGTTATTATATCATGCGCAGATACATATTCCACACTCACACACACACTCGCACATAGCTACACGTACTCACACACATCCATCATGATATATGCATGTGCATATTCCACAGTGCAATAATGTTAACCGCGGTGAAGAGGCTTGAATCAGCCTAAACCACAACCCAACCTCACCAATAACATTTTAATTAGCGGTCTACCCACCGACCGTCCCCATTAACCCCCACTGTTCCTCACAATATCCAACCGTCATGCTCTTCAGCTAATAAGAACCCACTGTTACCATCGCTCCATCTCTCCTCTACTCTCCATCTCTCCCTCCCTGACTGTATATCTCTCTCTGTCCCTCTCTATTCCAATATCTGCCTATCTCTCTCTCTCTGTCTCTCTCTCTTTCCCTCTCTCTCTTGCTGGCTGCACTTTATTAGCCCCATGCTGGATAAAATGTGCTTATTTGTTACCAATTAACTCCAGGTCCCATGCTTGGCCCCACGGTGTTCATAACTAAAATCCAGTCAACTGCAGCAGAAGAGCATCAAACCCAAATGCAACATGTTCCAAAATAATGCAAAGGCACAGTCCTGTCTGGAAGGTTTTGTGAATAGTTGTTTAGTAAGCGTTCTAAGTGTAAAGCTAAAATAATTCCACTAATGCAGTATCCAACTGCAACCAGACAAAATCCATCAATCGTTTGTGAGCCAAACCCAACTAGTGCCCAGTCCTTGTTATGATATTTCTCAATGATATTTTACTAAACTTGACCCAAGTCTGAGCAATTGCATGAGAGATTCTGCGCAACTTGACCAAAACACACCAAGTTTAGTCGAGTCCCGCTGGGTTCAGGCAACTGGTGTAATGCCACAATTCCCTCCATTTGTCTAAAAAAGCAATGTGCCTGTCTTCTAATGGAATTGAAATTGATTGTATTGGCTACCAGCAGAAAAAAAGAAATCAACTGTCAAAGAAAATTAGAAAAAGGCAACAATCTATATGGATTAACAAAGGCCCAAAATGATCAATATCTACTAGTAATCCATCACTTTTATCCACTCAAAAGAGCAATACAGAGCAAAGTGAACTCATTGATTTTGGTAATATGACCAAATGGGAAGCTCCAGGAAAAAAATCGAAGCAATCTTGTCTCTGTTTATCATTTTGTTTTTGGCATTATGTCAATTATTGATAAACAGCTTCTGATAAATAGCTTCAGAGACTAAATCTCAATCCCAAATCCTGTTCATTTTCCACACATGCAGTTTTCCATAGTTTGCCAAAAGAGACATGGATCAAATTACAGCAGCCTTGTGATCTTTGAGAACACTTCATAATCCCCCAAAGCTATATACTGTAGAGCAATATAGGAAGCAAAGGAATGATGAGAAGCCCATTCTTTCATGGGCTGGACTCGGCAGCCAAACTAAATACGTCTCATTGTCCAAATGTCACAGTTAATGAAGGAATAAATCATCTCAAGAGACTCCTACCAATCAGAGGATAGAAAGGGTTTTATCACAATCACCACCACATGAGAGAGAGAGAGAGAGAGAGAGAGAGAGAGAGAGAGAGAGAGAGAGAGAGAGAGAGAGAGAGAGAGAGAGAGAGAGAGAGAGAGAGAGAGAGAGAGAGAGAGTGAGAGTGAGAGTGAGAGTGAGAGTGAGAGTGAGAGTGAGAGTCTTCACCTTGCTGGAGTAAGGTCCGGGGATGAGCAGTTTCAGTGCTTGTCTCTTCAACTCTGTCAGCCTGGCGTTGCAGTTCTCGCACCAAATCCCTCTCTCACTGCCGGGGGAACTGCCGCTGCCTGAGGCCGGCGATCCAGTCCCAAACCCCGGGGAGCCGCCTAGAGATCCCGGCGAGCCCGTCCCGATCCCCGGGGAAATGGTCCCTGGCGATCCGGAGAAGGAGCCCGGGGAAGAAGTGCCTGAGCCCGGGGACGGGGTGCCGGTGGAGCTGGGCATGGAGCCGGCACCCTCCGGGGCGGGGCGCGTGCTGGACCGGGTGGTTTCCTCGTAGGCCTTTCGGTACCATGTCTCCGGCGAAAAGGAGGCGGATTTGGTCGGAGAGGTGTCGGGCATCTGTGGAGTGAGCGAGAGAGAGAGAGAGAGAGAGAGACAAAACAGTGAAAAGCCTGGCTAATATCGTGCGAACATGTGCATCGTGAATAATGCATTGATCACGCAGAAAATGCAAATATAGCCACACTTCTCCACACAACAGGTTGCAGGCATTAGGGTGAGAAAAACTGATAACTAGGGGTGCTTTTCGGGAGGGTGACAATGAGGGCAGATGCTTCTCCCCTGCATCACACAACTATGTATTGCACAACTTCAGTGAGTTACACCGTTCCCCTTTACTGATAAAAAAGTGTGTGGAAACAATTTACCCCCCTCCTTTCGATCTTGTTGAATTTAGCGGATCACCCACTGTTAGCAGGCTAAACATTTCCTATTAAAGTGCAGTGCTTGTTCTCAGCGTGGTCCGTGTTTAAATATGTAGGCTAAATATGCAAATCCACAGAGACTGCGGGTAGAAATGTGCCCAGTGTTGCTTTATGCCAATAAATCAGCCAGTCTCTCAATGACAAGGAGTCTAATATGGCATACAGGCCTATCTACGGTGTTACTGCATAACACCAAATGGTCAAATATAAGTAAACGTTCTTGCATGTCACTTTATTACAGGCCATCATCAGACGTCCTTCACTCTCCAGGGAATAATGTGCCAATACCCAGAAATAGCCTATAGGCGTCTAATTATAGACTAACGTGAACTCCTTTACGACACCACTCCACACAGGCGGATTTACACAGGAACAGATAATAAGGTCTGATCTTTCCATCGTCTCAAGATCTGATTCCGTGTATGCCTATGTGTGTGTGTGTGTGTGTGTGTGTGTGTGTGTGTGTGTGTGTGTGTGTGTGTGTATTCCAATAGCCTTGGAACATCAGAAGTGTGTCATGAGATCTGAAAATCAGATTTTTTTGTGGCTACTGTAATCTTTCATATAGGCTATAATAATCCAGCAGTATAGGTTGACAGGTGGGACTGCTCCGTTAAGTCCAGGTGAAAGAGGTGGGTAGGTATTATAACTGAACACTAATTAGGCTGGGTAGGTGGTATGCGGAGTTTGGCTTAATGAGGGAAGTATGAGTATAATACCTGATTTCGCAGCGAAACAACTACACCTACACCACCATAAGTCGGTGATAATTAGACAGGTGATAGGTGGAGATATAGCTACCAGTGGAAACGATGGCAAGCCTATGCCACTGCAGTGACACCAAAACAATAGCCTATAAGCAGATATATCGTGCTGAATAAAAAGCTGTGCAAATTATGACCTTGTGTTGGTGATCATAAGGCAAACAATCACCAATATAAACAAAAACAATTGGCTCGGCCATTATTTTCAGAAAAGCAATAGGCGTAATTTATGCTTTTTCCTTAAAAGATCTTATCTCCATATAACATCATCATACATCAGTTTGATGCAACTTAACATGAAGCTACTATAAATGCATGTCATGAAGATTTATGTCAGTGGGTAAACTCTATTCTAGTGAAAATGAGGGTAATCTGAGTTTAGGTGGGTTTACCTTCCAGCAGGCTACATCACTGACTGGAGGCTGAGTCTATGTTTACCAGGTTGAGGGGTGACAGAGGTGTGTATCCGCCCCTCCACTACCGGAATGAAAACCTACCCCATATTTTCTGCTCCGGCTGCTCACAGACCTCTCCTTGGTCCCCGACAGTGAAGTCATGTTGGAGGTGAGAGGAGGGGGAAACGGGGTGGGACAGGAGAGGAGAGGAGAGAGGACAAATCTCTGTTGTTTCACATTCAAGAAGAGACCGCCGGATCGATTTCAATTAACTACACGCCCCTGCAGTTTGCTCTTCTCAATCTGGAGGCAATCTCACGCCACTTCCAAATCCATGTGGAAACCGTTAAAATCCGTTATTCCATTCCGTCGCCCAGAAGGAAAAAAATCCTAATTGGGGATTTTTTTTTTAAAACTCAAGAATAAGTCGCTCCGCGGTTTGTTTCTTCCAGAGAAGCCTCTCGAAACAGGTCAGAAATCCGAAATGTGAATTCACACAGGTCCTGTGTGTGCAGCGAGACAGCAGACCGCTCCCTGTCAGAGAGCAGCAGCAGTGAGGAGAGAGAGAAGAGAGGAGAGAGAGTCTGCTCTGCTGCCTGTGAACCAGCCTCTCTACTCAGCAGCGCTCTCCGCCCGGCCTCTTCCCATCAGCTCTGGATCTGAGGCTGGGCAGGTACAGCAAACCCCCCCGGGACAAATTCCGACGCACATCTGAAGTCGCATGGACGTACGTCAAAATCAAGACTCATCAGCTCCAGCGAGATGTAACTGCTCCAGACCAGAACCAAGCAAATCACTTCCTATACTTATATCTTTGTGCTCTCCTGTTGACTATCCCGAGGCTCCGTGCTCCACTGAAGCCAACAGTGGACTGAAGAGGTAAAGAGAGAGCGAGAGAGAGAGAGAGCGAGAGAGAGAGAGGCGCACATCTGGATGTGGGCGGGTCCTCTCTGCACCCTCCTCAACCACAGGCCAATGCAGATTCGGGGTCCAGTTGAGTGACAGGTGGACTGCCGCCTGCTCGGCGGAGAAACCTGAACTTTTTAGATGAGGGCAGTAGGGGGTTCGCACCGTTAGGATGCTATGTGTGTGTATGTGTGTGTGTGTGTGTGTGTGTGTGTGTGTGTGTGTATACAAAAAATTAGGGACACCTTTCATGAAGTACAATGATGAGGAGATCCAGGTAATCCAGGCCATTATCCCCTATTCATTCCCTTATTAAATCTATACCAATCACAAAGGAGGAAAAGGTAAAGAGAAGCAGACGAGATAGAGAAGGATTTTGAACAATTGAGATGTGGATTGTGTAAAAGGGGCTGCAACTTAATATCAGGATGATGTGCCTAATATTTTCCACATTCAGTGTATTTATATGTTCACTGTATATATATGTTCACAGACCCTATCAATGAAATTTGAAGGTCCCAGTGACCCCATCCCTCCATTCACATCTCAGTTTTTTTTCTTAAAATACACACCACCTCAAAAAAGTGATGTACAATTATCTCCACCAGTCATATAAGCCCAGTCAAAAGGTTCAAATGGGGCGTCCCAGCGCTTCAGTTGGCTGAGGTACATACCTTGTGTCCACAATGTCCTGGGTTCAAATCTGGCTGGGACCTTTGTCATATGTCATCCCCCTCTCTCTCCCAATGTTTCCTGTCTATCTCTACAGTGATATATCAAAAAAATTAAAAAAAATCTTAAAACATAATCATAAAAAAAGACGTTCAAGTGTACAGCAGGGGAATCAGAGTGAGAAAGCATAGTTGTGCTTGATTCACCTGTTGTGATTCACCTATTTGCTCTGAAAGCCAATTATTTGCTTCCACCACTCATTAAGTGTCAAACTGCAGGGGGGACTTTACACTAGACACAGAGAATGAGGGACTTTTATTGCAGTAGAGCGGGAGAGTAGAGCATTTAACAAAAAGTAAGAGAAAAGGATTAGACAGTAAAAGTCTAGACTTTTGAAAGTGTGTGTCAACAAAATCCATTCAAGTGCAGTAAAGGTAGTTAAACATATTTCTAATTAGTATTTGTAATTACTGCACAATTTGGAAATTTAGACAATGGTTACTCTGATCATAGCTGTCATTCCCTTTAATGCTCCTCTAGACATAATAGCCTAAACCTTCTCTTATCTTTGTTACATGTTGCTGAATCAGTACAGAACCCAAAGAGGAACATCATATCATCTCATCTCATCTCATCTCATCCTGAAAGCCAAGGGGGATACCATTTGGAAAAAAGTGACACCCTTTGTTGCAAAATGATTGATAGCACAAACCAAATATTAGTTATGACAAAATGAAAACACTTTTACAGACTGGATACTCTGTGTTTTAGAGATATTGTATTATTAACTTCAGCTCATTTTGATATTTTGAAAATAGATACATAGAGTTTTGGAAATGAATTATTTACATTAACTTTTCATGTTGCCTCAGGACCCACCTGTAACATACCAACAACTTGTTTTTGATCTCAAACCATGGTTTAAGAAAGCAAGGTTTAAGCCAATCAAATCTACCAATTATATAATATGCTGACATGGGGTCCGCAAGTGAATCTGCCTCAGTGTAGGAGTCCTTGTCATGTAGAGGTTTGGGAAGCTCAGCTGTAGCAAAGTTGGCCTCAGTGGAGCAGTTTATGAATGGATACACAGTGCCCTCTGCTGCTGCTGCAGGGTCACTGCCGGAGACCACACAAATGGCATTTAGCAACAGATAGATGAGCATACCCATGGACATCATAATCATTTTTAGGGTAATGATGTCATTTTTCAGATTTTCACCCCTGCCCAGGAGCACGCCACAGGGACATTTTGTAGATCAGAGGAATATCTAATCACTTGTGAATGAAAAAAAAAGGAGCCAAGGGGAGATTTCTCCGACACAGACTCAAAAAAAATCACAAATCACACAAAATGGAGAGAGCCACAAAGTTATTTTAGTTAGTTATTTTATTTAGATCTGCTATTAGTTTAATGAGCAATAATAATGGTCTTTTCAATACTGACAAGGAAAAGAAAATGAACAATGTAAACAAGAAATCTAAACGTAAATATGGACAAGGAGAAACATTAGCACTGTTGAAACCTATTGACCATTACTGATAACTTACATAAATGTGCTAGATGCAGGATTCTGACATCAATAAATCATTACAACATTCATTTTGAAACATTAGTATAATTGCAGTGTACAAGTGTGATAATTGCTGAGAAGACTGGCAATGTCTACAGGCCTTTACACACTGCATATTACACACTGCTACCGGGTCGGATTTTGTGAGAAATCTGCTGCATCACTTTACAGCGCAAAACAAAGAGGGTTTCTGTTTTCCCAGTGTCAACAGAGCTAAAACTTTCAGAATTTTTCACAGTGGCAGATGGAGGAACGAGAGAAAGGCATGTGGAGAAATAATTACCAACATGTTTATCCCCTTCAGTAAAAGAGAAAGAGAAAACAAATGTCCATGGAGCGATGCCAGGGAGGGGAGGGGGGCGAGTAGCAACATCCTCTGAAGCAATGTGGTTTATGGGAAATGTGGTCTTCATTTTGAGAAACACTCACACCAACAATACCACTGCTGTGAGATAGAGGCTACCAATCTTCTCAAACCATGGTCTAATTTGTTTACAGCAATTACAGCAATCCTTCCAAACTGAAGGTGATGCTGTAACTCTTCTCCCACATGCAGGACATTCTCCTGTAACAATGATGTGTATTTGCTCAGACCTCCTAAGGCCAGTGAACTTAAACCTTTTAATCACACTTGGTGCAGTGATATGGTCTCTCTACTCTCCTCTGGTGATCCCATAGGCTCCAAGATATGGTCTAAGTCTACCAGAACCTTAGTGCATGGGTAAGGTTTTTCTCCTATCTGTCTGTGCATAGCAGAGTTCCTCCTTGGTATGCACTGTCTGGTGTTGAATCAAATACTGGTACCTTGATAAACCTGTTCCAGAGCAGTAGTGTCTTTCCAGTGTAGGATCTCTGGTGTCACATTAGGGATTGATGCAGTAAGAAACGCCTCCCAGTCTCAGCAGATAAAGTGTTGCTCTCCAATATGTAGCAGCTGATGTTTTTGTTTTTTTAACTGTTTGAATTTGAGAAACACTTCTCGCACTCAGAGCAGCGGCTTTGTTTTAGCGGTAACATCTGACAGGTGGGTTTTCATGTTTCACCTGGCAAACCATTTGTCACAGTCAGAGCATGAGAACAGTTTCTCCCTACTGAGACACTTCCTGTCTGTGTGTTTTGAGGTTTCGCAGAACAGTGAATCTTTTCCCTCAATCAGAACATTTATGAGCAACTCTTCTTACAACTGTGGTTTTCTGCTGCATTTTAGAGAGGCAAGTATTTTAAAGGACTTTATATGGTACATCAGATCATTTAAAAATCTGAAGCCTTGGCCACACTTAGAGCAGACTAGATTTAGATTCTTTAGAGTCTTTCAAAGTCTGAGCACCTGCTGGACTGGATGTTTTAAACGTCTTTCCATATACAGTGCAGCTGTAAATCTGGGCCTCCGAGTGGATTATCTGATGTTGCTTGAGACTTGGTGAAGCTTTGAATGTCTTTCCATATTCTTAGCAGGAGAAGGACCCATTTTCTATGTGAACGAGAACACTTCAGCATCAATGTGTAACACAAAATCTGTATTTTTTTTTATCCCTATCAACCTACTTAAAGTAAAACTAACCCAAATTGGGTTTTAATTTATTTGCACATATAAATAAACACATGAATACAACAATATAGTAAAAGAACGTGCAGGGGCAGCCACAAGGCCCAAAGTTTGAAGAGCGGCACACTCCAGCTGTCATAGATCAGAAACAGTACAGAAAAAACTGAGAAAAAAAGGAAACTATTTCATGCTAAAAGAGACAGAGAAGAGTAAGAGTCAACATCAAGATCATTTTAATTTAATGGCTGAATGTGGTAAGCAACTTCCTCAGCCAATTTTGGTTTGAAATGTCCTGCAGATGGCACAGCTACTTATTCAGTTGCTGCTTTGCCTGCTGCCTAACATTCTAAAATCACTGCAAAGCACAGTCTCTTGTGGCTCATTGCTTAAGTAAACCACAGTATCGCACATTCACTTAAAGCCTGAAAATGCTCTTCCAGGTGGCTGCATCATTAAGGCTAAGGTCAGCCTAATGGCATAATGGCTGCACTGCAGACTTAACAAAATCTGAAGCATAAACAAGCATTATATCACACTCAAAGGATCTAGAATAAATTCTCATACTAAAGTATATTTGCTCTGCCCTTTGACCTTTAGCATATTTTGATCTATACAAAGTTCTCTTTCCGTTGCCAAATTTTACAATAAAAATCAATGAAAGAGGCACACTGTAGAGTGCAAAATTATTATTTCTTTTCAGTAAAACTGCAGGAACTAAACTCATGCCATCCATTAGTCAATTACATATTTTAGTTCTACTAAACTAATTCAAAGATAGTTCACCCTACACCCTAAAAGTCCTTTGAGAAGATGTGTTGATGGGACTTAATTTGTACAACTCACAAGTATGCCTTTGCTCATTTCTTCATCCTTACTGAGACTGTCCATCTGTCCTCAGTAGTTTTCTGCAGTCGTGGAGTGACACTGAGTCTCTCTTTATGGCCGGTGTGTCCCAGGCAGGACAAAGAGTGTGAACGCAGCTCTCACTCTAAGTGTATAGGGACCAAACGGCTTGCAGCAGCAGCTCTGGCACCCAATAATCCCACAGTGCCTCCCACAGGATACCTTGGGGAACATGCCATTTCCAAATCCACAAAACACTAAAACAGCATTAGCAAACTCCGGTGACCTCTAAATGATCTGTGAGAAGGTAAAAAGCTGGTCCTCTGTTCCGTGACCAGGACAGAATCTGTCGGGTTTAGAAGTTCCTAAGTGTTATTTACACCTTTTGACAATATCTCTGGTGAAGGTCAGCATTTCCCCACCCTTGCTGAGAGCAGCCTGGGGGATGTCCTGCCTTCCGCTCCTGAGTTTCCGGATGGTTTTCCACAACCTCTTTCAGGCCTAGTGAAAGTCATTCTCCAAGGCCTCTCCACGCTCCTCACACATCCAGCCTTTCATTTCTGCAACTCCAGCAGGTGCAGCCTGTTTGGCCTGCCGGTGCCTCTCTGCTCCGTCAGGAGGCCAACCAGACCCGGAAGGTGTCCTTCTGCAGCTTGACAGCCTCCCTCACCGGCAGGTTCTTGGGTTTCCGCCATGACAGGCACCAAGCACCTTCTGGCCACAGCTCTGAGCAGCACTTCCACGACAGAGGTTTTGAACAGGGTCCATTCTGACTCCATGCCCGCAATCTCCACCTGAATACAGGAGAAGCCTCTCCTGCCATCTGATACAACTCACGACCAGATTGTGATCAGTTGACAGCCCAGCCCCCCCCTTCACCCTGGTGCCCAGAACGTACGGCTTCAGGACTGATGAAACAATTACAAAGTTGACCTTTGGCCCGAGGAGCCGTGGTACTGTGTGAACTTATGAACCTTCTTCTGTTCATAACATGGTGTTTGTTATGGACAATCTGTTGCTAACACAGAAGTCCAATAAAAACATATTAGTCGGGTTCCGACTAATTTTTTAACCATTCTCCCCAATCACGCCCCTTGGAGTTTCCTCTCCTGAGCCTCAGTGACCCTGGGATCCTTGTGCTCCTGCTGGGACACCAAAGACAAACAAAGAGACAAACAAGACAAAGTGAAGAGGCCGACTTCTGGATATTGGCATGAGATAGTCAGTGAAAATACCACAGAAAACTATTCTGTCGGGAGAACTTGAATTAGGTCAGCGGTTGAATACATCCCAATAACATGTAGCCTATGATGTGAATTTGGTCATCTGATAAAATGTTTGTGAAAGGAAGCTTTTCTGACTCCTATGGGTTTATATTCAAATAAAACGGGGGTGGCCAACCCACGGCTCGTGAGCCACATGCGGCTCTTTCCTCATTCTTATGCGGCTCTTCAATTCACATCAAATTGTGTGTGTGTGTGTGTGTGTGTGTGTACGTGTGTGTGTTTTTAACACACTGCCTGTTACAGGCCATGCTTATGTATAGAGACAGTGCATAAAATAGGCCACGTTCATTGTGGGGGAAATCACTGCACCGCTCTCCATTCACTTTGTGTGAATGAATGCACATCATTGTCATTATTGTCAAAATTAAACATGCCTAAAAGCTGTTGTGTGGTGGGACTCACAGCCAACAAACTTAAAAACCACAAATTACAGTTTTTTGTGTTCCCGAGCAAAACAAGGAGCCGTTAAGAAGAAAAATGTGGATCCAGGCTGTAAGGAGAGAGGCGCTGACAGTGGCTCATGGTAGAAGGGGGGGAAACTTTGGGACCCCGAGAGTAAATACACTTATAATGTGACCAGTATTTTGTCACTGGTAAGTAAGTTACCAGTAATTACCAAGTTATATTCTTGTAAAATAACCTGTATGTTAAAATGTGTTTAAAAGCTACCATGCTGTCCTAACATTAGGTTGCTACTAAGCTAACATTAGTGAGCCAGTTCCTCTCTATAAAACAGATGAGTTGTGTTCATGTGTGGGTCCCAGGATATTTTGCTCTGTATTGACTGTCAGTCCAGGGTGCAAAAGTAATGAGAAATCTCACTGACTTGTTAACTAAGTTAACTTCGCAACAATCCACTTTAACAACCAATGTCACGTCAGCGTCGCTCAAACTTATAGTCTGAAAAGCATAGCTGTATTTCAGATTTTTAAATATTAAGTGAAATTATTCAAGGTCAATTTATTATCTTACCTGGTGATTAAATTAAGTAGTGGTAAATCTGGAAGTATTTCACTTCAGGCCACTATGTGGGATAATTTATGCAGCTTTATTGGAGTAATGAAAAAGGACATTGATGGAGACCAATTAAGTTCATTTTTTCAATGTACATTTCCCTCTCTGTTGGAGGCAGCGGGGTTTTTTTTAAACTCTTTTTATTGGGGTTTTTGGTACAAAACATTTACCATCTCTAAAGATTTCCTCCAAAACATAAGACAATATATAGGCTACATAATACGAAATAATTCTTTGACATACTTGTCTACTCGAAAACTGGAAAAACCTTGTCAGGCTGTCCATATCTGAAAAGATTTCCTCCCGATCGTCGTTTTTGCCGGTGTTCTGTCGATATGTACTACCTATCGAGATGTGCTACCTAGCGGTTCTGCGCATGGGTTAGGGTTATGCTTATGGTTAGGGTTATGGTTAGAGTTATGGTTATGGTTATGGTTAGGGTTATGCTTATGGTTAGGGTTAGGGTTATGCTTAGGGTTATGGTTATGGTTAGGGTTATGCTTATGGTTAGGATTAGGGTTAGGGTAGCGATTCGCGCTACAGTAGCATTTTTCAACAAGGTAGCATAAATCGTCAGAACACCGGTTTGTTAGCGATATTGTTTTCCCCCACGGTGGGTGTGGCTTTCAAAGTATGACACACCCTGCAGTGTCTCTATACCATTGCTTCAGTGTGAGAGCCAACCACTTCAAATCCATCATATACCTTGGAAATGAAAAAAGGTATATGATTCGCGGTGATTTTGCTGTTGAGCGTTTCTTTTAAGGCAAGTTCGCTCTAAAAATGGCAGGGAAATGTAAAAGTAAGCACAAATATGAAGACGAACACAGGACGTTTTTAGAAGAGAGGAAGAATTTATAATTTTTTGTTGAACGTAATGGCAAGCCATTCTGCCTGATATGGCAGATGTCATTAGCACATTTCAAGGCTTCAAATCTACAGCGCCATTTCAGCTCACTCCTTGCTAACATCGCCTGATTCCATGATCTACAGCTGAAAAGGCCACAGATTACTTTCCTCATTGACCCTTTTACTGCGGAGACGGACTGTTTAAAAGCCCCGCTAGTCACAGACGAAGCAACGTCAACGAAAAATATAGGCTCAGTATCTCGTTATAACGAGAAACTTTTCTCGTTATAATGAGATCTTTTTCTCGTTATAACAAGATATTTTCACGTTATAATGACACCTTTTCTCGTTATTATGACATACCAACTTATCTCGTTATAACGAGAAAAGTTTCTCGTTATAACGAGATAAGTTGGTATGTCACAAGATATTGATTGTGTCTGAGTCAGGATAAGTAACACCATACTGATGTCTTATGTGACTGTGTGTGTAAGAGTTTACTGTGTGCGTCAACTTGATTAAATCATGTAAACGAGCTATTCTCAATTTCCCCGATGTCCACAAGCTGTTTTCTCATTTGGCTATATATATTTTTTTTCTCATTATAACAGCATTTGAAAGTTTCTTGGTATCTCGTTATAACAAGAAAAGTTTCTCGTTATAACGAGATAAGTTGGTATGTCATTATAACGAGAAAAGTTTCTCGTTATAACGAGATAAGTTGGTATGTCATAATAACGAGAAAAGATGTCATTATAATGTGAAAATATCTTGTTATAACGAGAAAAAGATCTCATTGTAACAAGAAAAGTTTCTCGTTATAACGAGATACTGAGCCGATTTCTTTTTCCCACTGTGGCATCAATACGCTGCCGTACGGAAGCCGAGAACGGCCGTGCTTACAATTATTTTTTTAATGCCGTTATCTCGAGATCACAAGTTAATTATCTTGTTATCTCGAGAAAACAAGTTTTGTTATCTCGAGATAACGAGATAATCAACCCGTTATCACGAGAAAACAAAATGTTGTTTCCTCCTATTACTTATAATGTTTATCAGAGATCAGGAGTGCCATGCCAGCATGCATAGGGCGTCTTGACAACTGTAGCAACTGACTTTTAAGCTGGAAATGTACCTGCAACAAACAAAACTACACATTTATGCTTCCTGTTCAGTTATGAATCCTCCCCACAGTCATGACAGTGATCTTGAAGGCTGAAATCAGGTATGATCAAATGAACCAGACACTCTTTCGAGTTCTCCATATTATCCCGTGATCTCGAGAAAACAAAAGTCGTTTTCTCATGATAAATGATCTCGTTATCTCGAGAAAACGACTTTTGTTTTCTCGAGATAACGAGATAATTAACTCGTTATCTCAAGAAAACGAGCTTTGTTATCTCGAGATAACGAGATAATTAACTCGTGATCTCGACATAACGGCATTAAAAAAAATAATTGCAAGCACGGCCGTTCTCGGCTTCCGTACTGCCGTAATATCGGCCTATAACTTTGTTAATATGGTTATTATCACTAGGCTTACAAATGGCCTGAAACACATTTTGTTGTTGATAATGAGGTCTGGGGCTGCTTTAATAGATTTCCCTTAGAGAATAAGGCATTCTAAGTAGAAACCACTTTATGCGTAATGCCCCAACACACGTAGATTTTGATCGTACCAAAGAATAAATTCAGGTAAGAAAAAAATCATGAACGCCGAAATGTTCGTGCAGACGTTCGTAAATGCACTTTAAGATCAAATCTGATCGTACGCACGTTTCGTGAATGAGGCCAATGTTTGGGTCAACGTACGTTTGTGAGTCTGTTTTCTACGGAAGCCGAGAACGGCCGTGCTTGCAATTATTTTTTTTAATGCCGTTATGTCGAGATCACGAGTTAATTATCTCGTTATCTCGAGATAACAAAGCTCGTTTTCTTGAGATAACGAGTTAATTATCTCGTTATCTCGAGAAAACAAAAGTCGTTTTCTCGAGATAACGAGATAATTTATCATGAGAAAACGACTTTTGTTTTCTCGAGATAACGGGATAATATGGAGAACTCGAAAGAGTGTCTGGTTAATTTGATCATACCTGATTTCAGCCTTCAAGATCACTGTCATGACTGTGGGGAGGATTCATAACTGAACAGGAAGCATAAATGTGTAGTTTTGTTTGCTGCAGTTACATTTCCAGCTTAAAAATCAGTTGCTGCAGTTGTCAAGACGCCCTATGCATGCTGGCATGGCTCCTGATCTCTGATAAACATTATAATAGGAGAAAACGACATTTTGTTTTCTCGTGATAACGGGTTGATTATCTCGTTATCTCGAGATAACAAAACTCGTTTTCTCGAGATAACGAGATAATTAACTCGTGATCTCGAGATAACGGCATTAAAAAAATAATTGTAAACACGGCCGTTCTCGGCTTCCGTAGTTTTCTACCCTGAAACACGTGAAATCAAAGCATCGATCTGTTCTTACTGACACACATGTGAAAGAATTGCTTCGAGTGGCCAGAACTGAATAAAAGCCAGATTTAAAGAGGATTGTTGCCAGAAGTCAAAAGCAGCAACGTGCATGGTAAAATAAAAACTTTTGTCACATGAAAATATTCTGTTATTGGAAGGTATTGTAATTTGTTATATTTTCATTGTGTGTGTTCTTGAGGGTAGGTGTGCTTGTGTGGGTGGGTAAGATAAAAGATGTTCTGTCTTTACAAGGTATTGTAAATTGTTAGATGTTCATTCTGTGTGTGTGTGAGAGAGAGAGAGAGAGAGGGAGTGCGTTGGCTCTTAGTCTCCGACTGGTTGGCCACCCCTGGAATAAAATGTTCTAAAATGTCAAAAACTCTTCATATCTAATGGGTATCTTTTTCTATTGCTTCGGATTTGGGCAGTGCTGCCACTCACTGGTCCGCTTGTGCATTACATTAGACAGGCTTTGGATCTGTGTTGTTCTCATGCTTTGTACAGAGACGACGAGCAAAAGCAAGAGATAAATCCTGCTCTCACTACTTCCGTATTTATTTAGATACCCGATCAGCCCACTTCTGTTACACTAGGCTCATTGTCTTCGTTTTATGACGACTTTATTTGATTTCGTAATCCTATCATGTTTCTATTTTATCACTCCGCAACTGGCGACGTACGGCAATTTGGAAGTCTCTTTCGGTAAGTGGACAAACAACTTTGTTTAGCATACTCTTTCGCACGTGCGCATCGTGACGATACATGACGCACCTAACTACAGGCTGAAAAGAAAGGTCAGACTAACTTATCTCGGTGAGTGGTTATATAGTTGATATAAATTCAGTTTTGGACGAGGTAAAAAAAATTGCAATCGTTTTGGTGTGTTTGGTTATGTCGTTGTAGGTGGAGGTGCGCATGTGCAAGGTCTTATTCAGAACCTTTTCGGTTGTGCAGAGGAACAGTTGCAACCAGATCCGTGCTTTGAAAGCGTTTAAAGTTAGTGGATGTTATTCGTTCTAAGAAAAAGTAATGTGCTCGTTTAACTGCAGCATGTAACAAATTTAAATACTGATTTCACTTTTTACTCTGAGGATTTGCTAGATAAATGACTTGTAGCTGTACTTGTTTGCTAACGTAACGGTGCTAGCTACCAATTTAGCTAACTTTACCAAGTTTCTCGTAGCAATGTATGCGAACGCAAAACATTGATATTATGTTGGCTTATAAGGGTGTTTTGTGCATGAGTGTAGTCACTAGACAAATGTCTATTTGGAAAATTATAGCCTAGCTGAGCTCCCTAGTCAAGTTTCTCCTTAATGCGGAGGGCGTTAGCCTATGTTGTCTTGAAGCAGTATAGACAAAGTTAGCTTTCTAGCAATTGTCTCCGTGCAATGCATGTCACAACTCGCTAGGCCTGTTTTGGTTAAATGCCACTCCCCACGACGACACGCTTCACGGCAGGCCAGTGAAATTACCGGACGTTAGCACTCGAAATCAGTGAGAGTAAAAGCTAGCATTTATCTCAGGAACAAAATGGTCTCTAGTAAAGAGGAACTGTTTTCTGTCCGTCTTCTCCGCAGGCCAAAATAACAGTGTCATACTGAAGAGCCCAATAGTTGTGGATTGGATAAGCATGATTTCCTCATCTCGGATGACAGCGTCTCCTCTCCCATAAAGTGAGATACAGCAGTCCAACCGTGAATCTGTCTCTCACCCTGATGGAGAAAGAAGCCTCCAGGTGAAGGAAAAGTGCCATGATAATCCATCAACAACACTATCCCCCAAGAGAGGATTTGATACTTCATTGAATGCTGTCTCCGATGAATTCACAGAAAAAACTTTCAGCAAGAAGACTACACCGAAAATGAGAGGTAGTCCAAGTCTCCCTCTCATTTTTTTTTTTTTTTACAGTCAAAAGTACTTAAACATTTGAAAGTTAGATAAATCTTAACTACAGAAAAAAGCTCTTGAAGAGTTCTCATTCTTTGAAGGCACATACATAGCCATAACTCCAAATGACAATAGCGTTAAAATTCCAACTAAAGGTGCCAAAAAAATCTAACTACTATTGATGTTTCAGGTGGACCTCGGAAAACAAGAAAAAGGAAACCGAAGAAGCTGCCAGATGAGAAAACTGCTTCAGAGATAGTTTCATCTCTAGCCACAGATTCCTCAGATGCTCTGCTAAGCAGCGATTTTCCCATTCTCAGCCAATCCACTGCCAGCCCTTTAGCAAGCACACCAAAGAGAGGCAGGGGACAAACACGGCTGCTGCAAGAAGCCTCCACACCAGATCGCAGTTCCTCCACCGACAACCAGTTCAGCATCTTTAAGTCCCATCCTGGGGCCGAGCAAGAGCAGCTAGAAAATACTACACGGGTCAGCCAATTAGAGGTGTTTAATAATACCTTTACTGATTGATTACTGAATATTGTTTGTACATTCGAAGCCCACTGATCTTCACACAGCAGTTATGGTATATCACTGACATCAAAACTATTAGATCTGTTCTGTTTCAGATACCAGAGGCTTATTCACCATGCAGCACACCTGAGGCCCAAAGCCGACTTAGGAAGCGTCATGCTGTCCAGCCAAGACAAGGCAGGAAAAGGGTGACAAAGGCACAAACACAGACCTGCAGTAAAAGCAACGGTCCTCCAGCCAAGTGCCGGCACAGGAGGGGACAGCAAAAGGAAGGAGGGGATTTACAGCAGGAAGCCACCACTCAGCCACCCGAACGCTGTAGACCAAGATTTGAACTTCAGAATCCTGAAGCAACAGAGCAAGGTTGATCCTTTCTTAGCTTGTGCTTTACACTATAATTATACTACGATATTTGATAAATTGTAAATTGTTGAATTTTAGGTGGCCTGACAACCCAAAGCGGATCCACAAATGTTCGGAAATATATCCAACTTCTATGCGCTGTGCCCTGGGTGACCTTTTTTGAAAGTGTAGCAACAACTGCTTCCTAGGCAGCTCACATTTTCAAAGCCATTTCCAGGTGGTTTAATGTTTTGCTATGAACAAAGTATGCAGTTCCATGCCACAGTATGTAGTAATTTTTTTCTTTAATTCGACTGAAGTAAAAAAACTGAAATAATGTCCTTTGGGACTTTTGAGTAGAAACTGAATAAGTTGCTAGATATAATTCATGGCTTTTCAGACTTCTTGGTATAGATAAATGAAGAAAGTATTACAGTCTAATACTGTATCATTTTTCTTCCCACACCATCATGATGTGTGTATTCAGACAGGATAAATCAAGATGAGACTTCGCTGTCTTCAGACTTGTCTATAGAGCTGAGTCAGCGTGAGGACCAGCCGGCCTCTTTCTCCATCCAGGAAGACGAGGAGGAAGAAGAGGAGGATGAGGAGGAGCTACCCAGCTTCTTGATGCAGGTCGACAAAAGTGAGAGAGATAGCAGTGACTGAATGCAAATAACCTCTGCATAGACTAGAACTTGGTTGATTATGATTTTATAAATATGAATATTTTTTTTCTTTCAGAGCCCCTGTCCATTACAGAGGGAGTATTTGTGTGGTGCAAATTTAGGAATTATCCATTCTGGCCTGCAATGGTAATTGTAAAGCTTGGATACATCACTGATCTCTTGCAAGGATATGTTTTTTCAAGACACAACACACATTGGGCCTCATTCACGAAACTTTTCTTAAATTGTTCTTAAGAAACATGCCTACACAAAACCAACGTGGGATTCATGAAGCATGTGCAGAGTCTCGATTTTTGCGTATTCCAGGTGTATCTGATGATGAATGCCACTTGTTCCTTAATTGGATGCGCGTGTCTGTTGATGCTGATTAGCATAGGTAGACGCCCTGGCAACTCCACAAAAGGCCTGCTGTCTGAAGGGTCGTGCAAAGCATTACTGGAGTGGTGGAGAATGGGAAACAGACTCAAGAAGAAAAATTCAAACTCTGAAATAGTGTTGTCAGGAGTGAGAGAAAAAAAATATATACTTTTTAAAAGTGTAAGTGGTGGAGTGACAGCAACTGAGAAAAAAATCATGGCAAGAAATTACTGATGCTCTAAATGCTGCAACATCAGAAACACACCTTGAATTCAATGAAAAAGAAACAGTTTGACTTAGGCCTACAGTTAGAATCTAAAAAGCGTTGGCCACAGTCTAACTCCAAATACATGCAGTTTAGCTCCAGGCGGACGGCAGGGCGCTGCAAAAGATTGGGGGAATAATATGGAGACTGTGCTGTCAGGTGTCCAGTCATCAGCGGAGTTGGACACTGGTTTGATTCACGCATCTCCATCTGATGGTAAACACAGACTTTAGGCTATATAATAGGTCTAATTTTGTTTTTTAGCCGTTGTTGACGCGAGCTTTCTTCCTGCAGTGTCCAAACTCATCACAGCCTTCCAGCACAGTATGCTGCGCACTGTGGCGGAGCGAGTGGCGGAGCGATTGTTTGCGATTTAAATAGGGAGATGCGTTTGGACGTGGTGCTTTGATGCGCACATCTATTGCTCCTGTGGTAAGATAAGATAGAACTTTATTGATCAATAAATAATATAATATATGATAATATATATATATACGATACTAATTAATCACTTTAATCACACGTTTCCAATTGAATAGAATTGCCTATGAATTTGTTCATATCGGCCTATAGCTTTGGTTATTATCACTAGGCTTACAAATGGCCTGAAACACATTTTGTTGTTGATAATGAGGTCTGGGACTGCTTTAATAGATTTCCCTTAAAGAATAAGGCATTCTAAGTAGAAACCACTTTATGTGTAATGCCCCATGCATGTTTCCAAACACACATAGATTTTGATTGTACCAAAGAACAAATTCAGGTAAGAAAAAAAATGATGAACTCCGAAATATTCGTGGAAACGTTCATAAGTATACTTTAAGATCAAATCTGATCATATGCACGTTTCGTGAATGAGGCCCACTGTCATTTATTTTGAAGATTTCCTGTTTTCCTGATTCATGTGCATTTTCTGCCTTTTTTAATTAGAGGTCAACAACATATAGGGTTTTGATGATGTTTATGAGGCAAAAAAGCTGAGTCAGTGTATTTTCAAAAGCTTACAATGAATGTTAAACAAAACATTCATTTAAATAGTCTAAATCTACCTGCAGACCTTTCCTGTCAGCTACATTTACCCTTGATCATTGCATTTATGGACAAAAATAAAGCATCACATAATTGTTATATAAAGATGGTGAATAGAGATGGAGTTAGATTTTTTTTTTTTAAAGCTTCAACCAGTAGAATTTGAAATCAATATTTTGGTCTTAATGTAGTTAACTACATAAGATAAAGATTATTATCCTTTCTTTTGACTTTTACACTAATCTCTGGGGTCAAAGCTTTAGAAAAGAGCAAGCATTAGGCTTTATATTGTTAATAGTATGCTTAAGATCCTTACTGTTGTTCTCTGCAGGTAAAAAGTGTGAACCGTAAGCAGAAAAAAGCCAGTATTGTGTTCATTGATGACCCACTGACTGACAACAAGAGGAAAGGGTAGGAACTAAAACTTGTAACTCTCTGCTCACTGCCTGTATATGGTTGATTTGGTTGATATATGGCTGATTTATGCCTCTGCGCTTTGCACATCTAAACAGGGGTGTATAGAGCTGCACATAGAGGGTTGTAGGGATCCGTAGGCCACTGAGGGTCTCTGCCGAGGTCATGCATACCTCCCTAATAATGTAACCGCACATTGGCCTGCATTGACATGAGTGGTTGCCAGTGATTGTCTCTCAAAAGGAGGTAATTTAACTGGTCAGTTACTGTATACAGGCATCCTGCACAAATAAATGTGTAGCAAAAAGACCTGTACATTCTGATGTGCTGTCAACAAAGCTAACCACATGGATGAGAGGTATAAACAAAACTTTAATCAGTGAATTACTGGCACATTGTCACATCACTATTTATTGCTTCTGTGTAATGTTTATGTTCTTGAAGGCTCACTGTGGCTCTGAAAACCTTGAAGCCTTTTGACTGTGAAGAGGCCAATCAGTTGGTGGTAAGCATGACTAATAAATTATACATTTGAATTTCATATTGTGCATTCTCTCTCCATCAATGGCAATGTACATCTGTCTCATGTTGGTTGTGTTGTAGTGTAAAGCCAAAGAAAACTATGGTGCTGCCATCGAATGGTCTCTGGAGCTGATAACCGACTATAGAATCCGGATTGGTAAGCGGAATCCATGTACTGATTGTGCAGAGGAAAAACGCGCAAGAACATTTTACAATTTACAGGTATTGGATATCATGTTTGAAGTAAGATGTTGTGGGCCTAATTTAATGAAGCATTGGTGAAGGAAGGTCCCCACTTGATAACACCAATGACTTGCCGACACTCACTCACCCTGTAACTAGAGCAGGTAGCTGGTGAATGTTGCTGCCTGTCTTATGGTGCTGTAGATTTATGACAGTATAGCCTGATGTTTTCTATGGTACTCATTTGCATGGTAGTATATCATTATGTTAAACTCTGAATTGGGCCTCTATATGAATGCTCACCTTGGATTATGGCCCAGGGGTTAGTAACATCATATCCTGTGTATTGATACCACAGTATTGTGAGCAATATTATTGACACTTGTATTGTCTTTGCAGCATGCGGCTCATTTACTGGCTCCTTCATTGAATACTTTGCTCACAATATGAGTAAGTTCAGTTGTATAACATTTGTAAACATAGTTCTTTTTCAGCTTACCCTTTTACAAACGTTTTCCTGACCCTGACCACCACCACCTCTCCCCTCGGTCTCTAACTATTCCAGGCTATCCAGTGAGGAGGAAATACCCTCAGGCAGTCTCAGAGAGACTAACCATCGCCAGCGAGATGGCGATGGAGGTGCAGTGTGACAATCATAAGGAGGAGAGCTTCATTGAGGTGCAGGAGGAGGTCAGCAGGAGTTCAAAGAGGCTGCTCCCCGACCGGACCCATGCCGCCCACAACCGTGCCAATGAGAAGCTGGTGCACTTCATCGTCAAGCAGCGCATGGTGGAGAGACACATACTGGTATGGTTAGAGGCTATTCTGCCCAATTCCGTGAAAATCCATCCACCTCAATATATGTCAACGGGACCATGGCCCATCCTCCATGTAGAAATATAAAATGAAGAATTTTGATTCTTCTAATATCTCCTCCTTATGGTGTGTTTATTAATTGTGCCATTTGCAAGAATTTCAGTGCATAATTCTGCATAATACTTTTCTTGGCTAGCAGCATCAGCCAAGGCTCCAGCCTTCACACAGGCTTCTTAATATAAGGGATAATGTACAGCCACTGCTCTTCCACATTAAGCAGAGCCAGTAGAGGTGGTTTGGGCACCTGATAATGATGCCCCCCGGGCACCTCCTTCAGAGGTGTACCGGGCACGACCGACTGGGAGGAGACTCCGGGATAGGCCCAGGACAGGCTGGAATGACTACACCTCCAGCTGGCCTGTTAGTGCCTGGGGATCCCCCAGCTTGAGGAATGGAAAACGATATCTGGGCTGCCCTGCTTGCCCTGTTGCCACCCTGACCCAGATAAGCAGCTAGAAGATGGATGAATGGATGGAGAATGCTTTTATTGGCCAATCAGAATTGAGTATTCAATGAAGTTGAGTAATAACACCATGCTATATGGCAATGCGGAATGGCTTTTTGCTCCAGTTGTGGGCTTCACCCTAGCTCCACCTGCTCCACGCTTTAACTTTATCAAGCAAACTCTGGCTCCAAAAATACATGAGCCCTGCTTGTCACTACATTCTATGGGTTGTATTGGTCAGCTCCAGATGCAAGTGTGAGTAACACTGAAAAAGAGCATGCATGATCCGCAAACATTCCCTGGATAGATAAATAATCCCTTCGCGTTTCTCTCCTCCTCTATGCCTCTTTGCCTCCTTACAGGCCGTGATCAGTGGGCAGCAGCAGTCAAGATGGCTGCGGTCCTTCCTGAGCGCCAAACGGAGACGGGTGGTGAACATATACCTGGAAGATGATGAGCAGTTGGACCAAGTCTACTGGTACCTGAACGAACTCTATGAAACGGCCCCTGCCACCGCCCCCTGCCTGGCTGACGTGAAATTCATGGAGCGCGTCCCCTTTGTCCTGGACGTGCTTCTGCCTGAGGTGAGCTTAAGCCTTCATCAGCAGGCACAGGCTGAAAAAGATTTCAGTTAATGTGACTAAAGGGCCTGACAGAAGGAATCCTTCTTTTGGATGTGATATTCATGTTGTCCATTTGCTAGTTTTAATTTTGGCTGGCTAATTTTTGCCTGGCATTTTATTTTAGCTTATGAACCTGTGTTAGAGGTTTCCTGAAATGCAGTTTATAGTTTACGGTGGTTAGTTCAAGTGTTGTAAGAGCTGTCTTTTTGTGCAGGCCATCATCTATGCCATAGCTGGGGTGGACAATGTGTCTGTAAAAAAGGCAGAGGAAAAGTACCTAAAAGGACGATGTATAAGTAACAGGTAAGACCTGGTGGTAAGTTAGACCGTAATGGGAACTTTATAACATGTACTGAATATGATTAATGAATGTGTTTTTCCACCTTTTTGTTATCTCAGGGAAAGACAGGAGTTTGACTGGATGATTGAGCAGCAGATGAGGACAAAGTCAATGCGTCAGAATACTCATTCTTATTCAACATCTCCTCTCCTACTCTAAGACCCCAGACTGCTAGTTTCATTCAACTTCAACATCTCCTCTTCAATGTCAGTGCAACATAAGAGCTTCGCTGTGAAACTCCACTCGCATGCATGTTTGTTTTCAGCTGTGAATTCTTATTTCACCTGTCAGGTGGTGATATGATTATGTTTGGTCAGTCTGAAGACTCAGCCTCAAAAAGAAACTATTTTTTTTTATGTTTGTTCAGAAATGTTTAGTTCATGCAGGCATTTCTGTGTGCCTTACAACCAATGTCACATATAAATCAAGATGTCAATTTAACTCTCCTTTGTCTACTTTTTTTTTTTTTTGGACTCACCACACTGTAAATACTGGCTCTACATGAAAGCTATTCCAAAAAGTGGCTAAAAAAAACCAACAAATTGATGGTTTTGAAATTTGTGCATTATAGTAATGGTGGTAATAAA